>NW_021143917.1:0-41186 GCF_004193775.1 Glycine soja
TTTCGATCTCCTTAGTTTCTTGTGGGTTGCTCCTATAAGCTGGCCGATTGGGCAAGGACGCTCCTGGAATGAGATCAATGTGATGCTCAATTCCCCTCAATGGTGGCAAACCATCTGGTACACTTGCTGGAAACACATCATCAAAATCCTGCAGAAGAGATTGAATACTAGAAGGCAATTTAAATTCATCAATTGGGTTAGCATGCAACATCTGACGTTGAGAAAACAATAAATAGAGGGGTTGTCTCGCACAAAGCACCCTCCTCACCTCCCTTTTTGTTGCTAAATAAAGCTGTTTGCCCTCAAGTGTTTCACTCTTTTTGTTTTCTCTCTTTTCCCTCTCAAGTGTTTCACTCTTTTTCTTTCCTCTCTTTTCCTTCTCAAGTGTCTCACTCTTCTTCCTCTCAAGTGTCTCACTCTTTTTCTTTTCTCTCATTTTTATCTGATCCTCACAAACCTCTTGAGGAGATAACGGTTTGAGAACAATCTTCTTGTCAGCTTGCTGGAAAGAGATTTTGTTGGTGAAGCCATCATGCACTGCCTTGGTATCATACTGCCACGGTCTTCCTAACAGCACATGGGTCGCTTCCATTGGGACCACATCACACAGCACCTTGTCATTATATCGCCCAATGGTGAGACACACCTCAACCTGTTGAGTCACTTTTACCTCTTCATCTTCACTAAGCCACTGAAGTTTGTATGGTCTAGGATGGGGCTTAGTTTCCAAATTCAGTTTGGTCACTAATGTGGAACTTGCAACATTGGTACAGCTTCCTCCATCAACAATTAAAGAGCATAGCTTACCATTAATTACACATCTGGTGTGGAAAATATTTTCTCTTTGATTGTCATCCAGTGGCTGCATTTGATTTCCCAACAGCCTTCTCACCATCAACATATCACCCTGCATAGCTTCCTCCTCATACTCTTCTTCTTCCACTTCTTCTTCACTGATTTCAGACTCACTAGTGATTTCTCCATCAGCCTTCATGATCATGGTCCTCCTGGTTGGACATTCAGAAGCAATATGTCCTCTGCCTAAGCACTTGAAACATTTTATGTTTCTGGTTCCAGTATTGGATGAGGAAGTGGAGGTGTTATGTTTGCTTCCACCTACACTGGGTGTTGCTGACTTTCCATACGGGGATGTGGCTGCAGGTCGGAACGAATTACCTCCCTCCTTCTTGGATCTGTTGGCCCAGTTTTGGTTGTAAGTATTGGGTGAGTTCCTCCTTGTTGCACTTCTTCTTTTAATTTGCTGTTCAACCCGAAGCGCCCTATGTAACAAGTCATCCAACACCACATACTCCTGTAATTCAACAACATCTCTGATTTCAGGGTTTAGACCATTCAGGAAACGAGCCATTGTGTCTTCGGAGTCCTCTTCGATGTTGGCCCTCACTAACGCCATTTCCATCTCTTTATAATATTCTTCCACGGTTAAATTCCCTTGGGACAGCCCTTGGAGTTTCTGTCGCATGGTTCTGTTATAGCTAGTGGGCACATACCTTTTTCTCATCACCCTTTTCATCTCAGTCCATGTATCTACCTCTCGCCGTTCCTCTCTCAACATTTCTCTTTGGTATTTATGCCACCAAACAAGGGCATAGTCGGAGAATTCAGCTGCTGCTAGCTTGACTTTCTGCGCATCAGTGTAGTCATTGCAGGCAAATACGTGCTCAGTCTTCATTTCCCAGTCCAGGTAGGCATCTGGATCACTTCTACCTTTGAAGGGAGGAACATTGAGCTTTACTCCCTCAACCCGGTTCTGCCTCGGTCTGTCATTACCGCCATTGTTACCTCTATTCCCATCTATATTTCGTCTAGCATTCTGATTGGCTTGGTTCTCCAAAGCTTCTAGTCGTCCATAGACCTCCTCTGTGGTACGGTCTAGCAAACGTTGCATCTGTGCATTCATCGCATCCACTAACAGACGTTGAGCGCCGTCCAACTGATGGTACTCGTCACCACCACCACCTGCTCCAGCCATAATTCAACAGGAAAAAAAAAATGTGCAATAAAAATTATTAAGGTTTCAGGACCTCACAACACTCTACTCACGTCTCTTAGATGGTAGTACACTCGTGTTTAATGCTCTCAATAGGCTTTTGTGTAATGTATTCCCTCTTGCCTTTTACCACTCGTGTTTCCTCTTAAGTTCCTGGATGGACCAAATTAGACACACAAGGTAATATAAAATAAAAGGAAAGACAATATAATGATCACAAACAGATTTGATTTGGGATAACAACTTGGACTTGATTTGGATAATAATATATTAGATTTGGATTTGGATAACAGGTGAGCTTTAATTTCGGTAACAGATATGATAACAAATAAGATATTATAGATAGGATAACAGATAAGATATTAGGTAGGATAACAAATAAGATATTAGATAGGATAACAGATAAGATATTAGGTAGGATAACAGATAAGATATTAGATAGGACAACAGATAGGACAAGTAAACTTCAAATGCTCATAACTTTTGCTACAGTTGTCCGTTTGAGGCCCACTATATATCAAAACGCTCAGAATTCAGAGGAGAATCTAGATAAGGGGATTTGTTCCACGATTTTCTTTCAAAAAAAACACCTCTAAATGCCTCAATTTCGTTTTCAAAGATCAAACACCCACTTTTTTTTTTTTTCAAAATTTTTGCAACTTTTTTTTTTTTTTTTGCAACTGTTTCCTTTTTTTCTTTCTTTCTTTCTCTTTCTTTCTTTCTTTTTTTTTTCGTTTCTTTTTTTTTTTTCTCTCTATTTTTTTTTTGTTTTTTTTTTCAGACGTCCAGCTATTAGAATTCGTTCAATAGGCAATCATCGTTAGGCAAATTTGACAATTTAGCAATTCAGCAATTAGGCAATTTTTACCCCAAACAGAATTCGAATAGGCTGAAACAAAAGTTATGAACAAAAGACAGAATACAATATGATAGGCCCAAGAAACAAGAAACAAGAACTCAAACAATTTTTTTTTTTGACACAAAGTTTGAAAGACACAAGAAACAAGAACAAGAACGTGACAAGAACAAGAACGCAAATAACAGAACAAGGACAAAAACACAAACCTAGACAAATTACGAAGAAAAAAAATAGGATAGGATAGGATAGGATAGAACCTGTATCAAGAGCCGAAGCTCTGATACCAAATGATGTGAACCTGAGTAGGAGTGGATCGTTTGATACAGGCTACGGAGGTTTGGATGACGCCACTTCCGGTGAAGGAAGATAAGTCAGGGTAGACGCCACAAGGATTACCTTGATAAGTCTGAGATTGGTTCAACAAGGAACTCAGAGAGAAACTCTCACCAAATTTTATCAAATGTCAAAGGTCTTTTTTTATTGAAAACAAAAACAAATACTTATAGTGTATCTGAAGAAAAAGATAAAAATAGACATGGGCCTTCTAAACAGTTTGGGCCAAAATTACAATAAAAATAAATTATAACTAAAAACTTATTTAACTTGGGCCTTCAAGTTAGTTTGGGCCTTCAACAACAATTAGTAGTCTTGGTAGTGCCTCTGCCTCTGGGCCTTCATCTTTCTCCACTTGGGCCTTCAATCATCATCAATGGCAGCTATACAAATGACCAGCCTTGTCTCTATGACGTGTTGGGCTTGTTTAAGTCTGCCTCTGGTCATGGGACCTTCAAGTGCTTCATGGTCCTTGCCCTTGGTTATGTCCTCATCATCTGCCGTAAAAAAAAAACATTATCGGCCAGCAAGCGTTTTTAAAATGAAAATTGCGCAATGTCGGCTGAAAAATATCAGTCGGGGCTACTTCGCGACCGATGTCGGCTATTGAGTTTTCTATTCAATCCCTTAATGAAATATGCATGATGTCGGTAAGGAAATGTTCGATCGGCGTCATGCGGTGATGCTTCCTTTTTAACCTCGATCGGTCATCTTTCTTGGCGGACTTTGACTGTCAATTTTTTCGATTAATATCTGTGAAAAATATTTTTTTGCCGAGATAAGCTAATGTTTTCCTGGCCGAATAAATGGGAACATGCCAGTTTCGGCCGAAACAAAACGTCGGTTGAGCTCGCACAAAAACACCTAGCCGACCTACATTGTATATTTTTTATGCAACACCAAAACAAGAAAACTTTCTCTGCCGTAAAAAAACAACATTATCGGCCAGCAAGCGTTTTTAAAATGAAAATTGCGCAATGTCGGCTGAAAAATATCAGTCGGGGCTACTTCGCGACCGATGTCGGCTATTGAGTTTTCTATTCAATCCCTTAATGAAATATGCATGATGTCGGTAAGGAAATGTTCGAACGGCGTCATGCGGTCATGCTTCTTTTTTAGACCTCGATGGGTCATATTTCCTGGCCGACGTCGACTGGCATTTTTTTCGATCAATATCGGTGAAAAATATTTTTTTGCCGAGATGGGCTAATGTTTTCCTGGCCGAATAAATGGGAACATGCCAGTTTCGGCCGAAACAAAACGTCGGTTGAGCTCGTTCAAAAAAACCTAGCCGACCTACATTGTATATTTTTTATGCAACCCCAAAACAAGAAAACTTCCTCTGCTGTAAAAAAAAAATTATCGGCCAGCAAGCGTTTTTAAAATGAAAATTGCGCAATGTCGGCTGAATAATATCAGTCCGGGGTACTTCAAGACCGATATCGGCTATTGAGTTTTCAATTCAATCCCTTAATGAAATATGCATGATGTCGGTAAGGAAATGTTCGATCGGCGTCATGCGGTCATGCTTCATTTTTAGACCTCGATTCGTCATCTTTCTTGGCGGACGTCGACTGTCAATTTTTTCGATCAATATCGGTGAAAAATATTTTTTTGCCGAGATAAGCTAATGTTTTCCTGGCCGAATAAATGGGAACATGCCAGTTTCGGCCGAAACAAAACGTCGGTTGAGCTCGCACAAAAAAACCTAGCCGACCTACATTGTACATTTTTTATGCAACACCAAAACAAGAAAACTTCCTCTGCCGTAAAAAAAAACATTATCGGCCAGCGAGCGTTTTTAAAAAGAAATTGCGCAATGTCAACTGAAAAATATCAGTCAGGATACTTCACGACAGATGTCTTCTATTGAGTTTTCTATTCAATCCCTTAATGAAATATGCATGATGTCGGTAAGGAAATGTTTGATCGGCGTCATGCGGTGATGCTTCCTTTTTAACCTCGATCGGTCATCTTTCCTGGCCGACGTCGACTGTCAATTTTTTCGATCAATATCTGTGAAAAATATTTGTTTCCCGAGATAAGCTAATGTTTTCCTGGCCGAATAAGTGGGAACATGCCAGTTTCGGCCGAAACAAAACGTCAGTTGAGCTCGCACAAAAAAACCTAGCCGACCTACATTGTACATTTTTTATGCAACACCAAAACAAGAAAACTTCATCTGCCGTAAAAGAAAACATTATCGGCCAGCGAGCGTTTTTAAAAAGAAATTGCGCAATGTCGGCTGAAAAATATCAGTCGGGATACTTCAAGACCGATGTCGGCTATTGAGTTTTCTATTCAATCCCTTAATGAAATATGCATGATGTCGATAAGGAAATGTTCGATCGGCGTCATGCGGTGATGCTTCCTTTTTAACCTCGATCGGTCATCTTTCCTGGCCGACGTCGACAGGCATTTTTTTCGATCAATATCGGTGAAAAATATATTTTTGCCGAGATGGGCTAATGTTTTCCTGGCCGAATAAATGCGAATATGCCAGTTTCGGTTGAAACAAAACGTCGGCCAACTGAAAAATATCAGTCGGGATACTTCACGACAGATGTCTTCTATTGAGTTTTCTATTCAATCCCTTAATGAAATATGCATGATGTCGGTAAGGAAATGTTTGATCGGCGTCATGCGGTCATGCTTCCTTTTTAACCTCGATCGGTCATCTTTCTTGGCCGACGTCGACTGTCAATTTTTTCGATCAATATCTGTGAAAAATATTTGTTTCCCGAGATAAGCTAATGTTTTCCTGGTCGAATAAGTGGGAACATGCCAGTTTCGGCCGAAACAAAACGTCAGTTGAGCTCGCACAAAAAAACCTAGCCGACCTACATTGTACATTTTTTATGCAACACCAAAACAAGAAAACTTCATCTGCCGTAAAAGAAAACATTATCGGCCAGCGAGCGTTTTTAAAAAGAAATTGCGCAATGTCGGCTGAAAAATATCAGTCGGGATACTTCAAGACCGATGTCGGCTATTGAGTTTTCTATTCAATCCCTTAATGAAATATGCATGATGTCGATAAGGAAATGTTCGATCGGCGTCATGCGGTGATGCTTCCTTTTTAACCTCGATCGGTCATCTTTCCTGGCCGACGTCGACAGGCATTTTTTTCGATCAATATCGGTGAAAAATATATTTTTGCCGAGATGGGCTAATGTTTTCCTGGCCGAATAAATGCGAATATGCCAGTTTCGGTTGAAACAAAACGTCGGTTGAGCTCGCTCAAAAAAACCTAGCCGACCTACATTGTACATTTTTTATGCAACACCAAAACAAGAAAACTTCATCTGCCGTAAAAGAAAACATTATCGGCCAGCGAACATTTTTAAAAAGAAATTGCGCAATGTCGGCTGAAAAAATCAGTCGGGATACTTCACGACTGATGTCTTCTATTGAGTTTTCTATTCAATCCCTTAATGAAATATGCATGATGTCGGTAAGGAAATGTTCGATCGGCGTCATGCGGTCATGCTTCTTTTTTAGACCTCGATCTGTCATCTTTCTTGGCGGACGTCGACTGTCAATTTTTCCGATCAATATCGGTGAAAAATATTTTTTTGCCGAGATGGGCTAATGTTTTCCTGGTCGAATAAATGCGAATATGCCAGTTTCGGTTGAAACAAAATGTCGATGAGCTCGCACAAAAAAACCTAGCCGACCTACATTGTACATTTTTTATGCAACACCAAAACAAGAAAACTTCATCTGCCGTAAAAGAAAACATTATCGGCCAGCGAGCGTTTTTAAAAAGAAATTGCGCAATGTCGGCTGAAAAATATCAGTCGGGATACTTCAAGACCGATGTCGGCTATTGAGTTTTCTATTCAATCCCTTAATGAAATATGCATGATGTCGATAAGGAAATGTTCGATCGGCGTCATGCGGTGATGCTTCCTTTTTAACCTCGATCGGTCATCTTTCCTGGCCGACGTCGACAGGCATTTTTTTCGATCAATATCGGTGAAAAATATATTTTTGCCGAGATGGGCTAATGTTTACCTGGCCGAATAAATGCGAATATGACAGTTTCGGTTGTAACAAAACGTCGGTTGAGCTCGCTCAAAAAAACCCAGCCGACCTACATTGTATATTTTTTATGCAACACCAAAACAAGAAAACTTCCTCTGCCGTAAACAAAAACATTATCGGCCAGCGAGCGTTTTTAAAAAGAAATTGCGCAATATCAACTGAAAAATATCAGTCGGGATACTTCACGACAGATGTCTTCTATTGAGTTTTCTATTCAATCCCTTAATGAAATATGCATGATGTCGGTAAGGAAATGTTCGATCGGCGTCATGCGGTCATGCTTCTTTTTTAGACCTCGATCTGTCATCTTTCCTGGCCGACGTCGACTGTCAATTTTTTCGATCAATATCTGTGAAAAATATTTTTTTGCCGAGATAAGCCAATGTTTTCCTGGCCGAATAAATGGGAACATGCCAGTTTCGGCCGAAACAAAACGTAAGTTGAGCTCGCACAAAAAAACCTAGCCGACCTACATTGTACATTTTTTATGCAACACCAAAACAAGAAAACTTCCTCTGCCGTAAAAAAAAACATTATCGGCCAGCGAGCGTTTTTAAAAAGAAATTGCGCAATGTCAACTGAAAAATATCAGTCGGGATACTTCATGACAGATGTCTTCTATTGAGTTTTCTATTCAATCCCTTAATGAAATATGCATGATGTCGGTAAGGAAATGTTTGATCGGCGTCATGCGGTGATGCTTCCTTTTTAACCTCGATCGGTCATCTTTCCTGGCCGACGTCGACTGTCAATTTTTTCGATCAATATCTGTGAAAAATATTTTTTTGCCGAGATAAGCTAATGTTTTCCTTGCCGAATAAATGGGAACATGCCAGTTTCGGCCGAAACAAAACGTCGGTTGAACTCGCACAAAAAAACCTAGCCGACCTACATTGTATATTTTTTATGCAACACCAAAACAAGAAAACTTCCTCTGCCGTAAAAAAAAAACATTATCGGCCAGCAAGCGTTTTTAAAATTAAAATTGCGCAATGTCGGCTGAAAAATATCAGTCGGGCTACTTTGCGACCGATGTCGGCTATTGAGTTTTCTATTCAATCCCTTAATGAAATATGCATGATGTCGGTAAGGAAATGTTCGATCGGCGTCATGCGGTCATGCTTCATTTTTAGACCTCGATTCGTCATCTTTCTTGGCGGACGTCGACTGTCAATTTTTTCGATCAATATCGGTGAAAAATATTTTTTTGCCGAGATAAGCTAATGTTTTCCTGGCCGAATAAATGGGAACATGCCAGTTTCGGCCGAAACAAAACGTCGGTTGAGCTCGCACAAAAAAACCTAGCCGACCTACATTGTACATTTTTTATGCAACACCAAAACAAGAAAACTTCCTCTGCCGTAAAAAAAAACATTATCGGCCAGCGAGCGTTTTTAAAAAGAAATTGCGCAATGTCAACTGAAAAATATCAGTCGGGATACTTCACGACAGATGTCTTCTATTGAGTTTTCTAT
The DNA here is from genome assembly GCF_004193775.1 of Glycine soja. NCBI lineage: Eukaryota > Viridiplantae > Streptophyta > Magnoliopsida > Fabales > Fabaceae > Glycine > Glycine soja. The sequence goes on from NW_021143917.1 coordinate 8,726, forward strand.
TCAATCCCTTAATGAAATATGCATGATGTCGGTAAGGAAATGTTTGATCGGCGTCATGCGGTGATGCTTCCTTTTTAACCTCGATCGGTCATCTTTCCTGGCCGACGTCGACTGTCAATTTTTTCGATCAATATCTGTGAAAAATATTTTTTTCCCGAGATAAGCTAATGTTTTCCTGGCCGAATAAATGGGAACATGCCAGTTTCGGCCGAAACAAAACGTCGGTTGAACTCGCGCAAAAAAACCTAGCCGACCTACATTGTATATTTTTTATGCAACACCAAAACAAGAAAACTTCCTCTGCTGAAAAGAAAACAATATCGGCCAGCGAGCGTTTTTAAAATGAAAATTGCGCAATGTCGGCTGAAAAATATCAGTCGGGGCTACTTCGCGACCGATGTCGGCTATTGAGTTTTCTATTCAATCCCTTAATGAAATATGCATGATGTCGGTAAGGAAATGTTCGATCGGCGTCATGCGGTCATGCTTCTTTTTTAGACCTCGATCCGTCATGTTTCTTGGCGGACGTTGACTGTCAATTTTTTCGATCAATATCGGTGAAAAATATTTTTTTGCCGAGAAATGCGAATATGCCAGTTTCGGTTGAAACAAAACGTCGATGAGCTCGCACAAAAAAACCTAGCCGACCCTACATTGTACATTTTTTATGCAACACCAAAACAAGAAAACTTCCTCTGCCGTAAACAAAAACATTATCGGCCAGCGAGCGTTTTTAAAAAGAAATTGCGCAATGTCAACTGAAAAATATCAGTCGGGATACTTCACGACAGATGTCTTCTATTGAGTTTTCTATTCAATCCCTTAATGAAATATGCATGATGACGGTAAGGAAATGTTCGATCGGCGTCATGCGGTGATGCTTCCTTTTTAACCTCGATCGGTCATCTTTCCTGGCCGACGTCGACTGTCAATTTTTTCGATCAATATCTGTGAAAAATATTTTTTTGCCGAGATAAGCTAATGTTTTCCTGGCCGAATAAATGGGAACATGCCAGTTTCGGCCGAAACAAAACGTCGGTTGAACTCGCACAAAAAAACCTAGCCGACCTACATTGTATATTTTTTATGCAACACCAAAACAAGAAAACTTCCTCTGCCGTAAAAAAAAAACATTATCGGCAAGCAAGCGTTTTTAAAATTAAAATTGCGCAATGTCGGCTGAAAAATATCAGTCGGGGCTACTTTGCGACCGATGTCGGCTATTGAGTTTTCTATTCAATCCCTTAATGAAATATGCATGATGTCGGTACGGAAATGTTCGATCGGCGTCATGCGGTCATGCTTCTTTTTTAGACCTCGATCGGTCATATTTCCTGGCCGACGTCGACTGGCATTTTTTCCGATCAATATCGGTGAAAAATATTTTTTTGACGAGATGGGCTAATGTTTTCCTGGTCGAATAAATGCGAATATGCCAGTTTCGGTAGAAACAAAATGTCGATGAGATCGCACAAAAAAACCTAGCCGACCTACATTGTACATTTTTTATGCAACACCAAAACAAGAAAACTTCCTCTGCCGTAAAAAAAAACATTATCGGCCAGCGAGCGTTTTTAAAAAGAAATTGCGCAATGTCAACTGAAAAATATCAGTCGGGATACTTCACGACAGATGTCTTCTATTGAGTTTTCTATTCAATCCCTTAATGAAATATGCATGATGTCGGAAAGGAAATGTTCGATCGGCGTCATGCGGTGATGCTTCCTTTTTAACCTCGATCGGTCATCTTTCCTGGCCGACGTCGACTGTCAATTTTTTCGATCAATATCTGTGAAAAATATTTTTTTCCCGAGATAAGCTAATGTTTTCCAGGCCGAATAAATGGGAACATGCCAGTTTCGGCCGAAACAAAACGTCAGTTGAGCTCGCACAAAAAAACCTAGCCGACCTATATTGTACATTTTTTATGCAACACCAAAACAAGAAAACTTCCTCTGCCGTAAAAAAAAACATTATCGGCCAGCGAGCGTTTTTAAAAAGAAATTGCGCAATGTCAACTGAAAAATATCAGTCGGGATACTTCACGACAGATGTCTTCTATTGAGTTTTCTATTCAATCCCTTAATGAAATATGCATGATGTCGGTAAGGAAATGTTCGATCGGCGTCATGCGGTCATGCTTCTTTTTTAGACCTCGATCGGTCATATTTCCTGGCCGACGTCGACTGGCATTTTTTCCGATCAATATCGGTGAAAAATATTTTTTTGACGAGATGGGCTAATGTTTTCCTGGTCGAATAAATGCGAATATGCCAGTTTCGGTTGAAACAAAATGTCGATGAGCTCGCACAAAAAAACCTAGCCGACCTACATTGTACATTTTTTATGCAACACCAAAACAAGAAAACTTCCTCTGCCGTAAAAAAAAACATTATCGGCCAGCGAGCGTTTTTAAAAAGAAATTGCGCAATGTCAACTGAAAAATATCAGTCGGGATACTTCACGACAGATGTCTTCTATTGAGTTTTCTATTCAATCCCTTAATGAAATATGCATGATGTCGGAAAGGAAATGTTCGGTCGGCGTCATGCGGTGATGCTTCCTCTTTAACCTCGATCGGTCATCTTTCCTGGCCGACGTCGACTGTCAATTTTTTCGATCAATATCTGTGAAAAATATTTTTTTCCCGAGATAAGCTAATGTTTTCCAGGCCGAATAAATGGGAACATGCCAGTTTCGGCCGAAACAAAACGTCAGTTGAGCTCGCACAAAAAAACCTAGCCAACCTATATTGTACATTTTTTATGCAACACCAAAACAAGAAAACTTCCTCTGCCGTAAAAAAAAACATTATCGGCCAGCGAGCGTTTTTAAAAAGAAATTGCGCAATGTCAACTGAAAAATATCAGTCGGGATACTTCACGACAGATGTCTTCTATTGAGTTTTCTATTCAATCCCTTAATGAAATATGCATGATGTCGGTAAGGAAATGTTCGATCGGCGTCATGCGGTCATGCTTCTTTTTTAGACCTCGATCGGTCATCTTTCTTGGCGGACGTCGACTGTCAATTTTTTCGATCAATATCGGTGAAAAATATTTTTTTGCCGAGATAAGCTAATGTTTTCCTGGCCGAATAAATGGGAACATGCCAGTTTCGGCCGAAACAAAATGTCGGTTGAGCTCGCACAAAAAAACCTAGCCGACCTACATTGTACATTTTTTGTGCAACACCAAAACAAGAAAACTTCCTCTGCCGTAAAAGAAAACATTATCGGCCAGCGAGCATTTTTATAATGAAAATTGCGCAATGTCGGTTGAATAATATCAGTCCGGGGTACTTCAAGACCGATGTCGGCTATTGAGTTTTCTATTCAATCCCTTAATGAAATATGCATGATGTCGGTAAGGAAATGTTCGATCGGCGTCATGCGGTCATGCTTCTTTTTTAGACCTCGATCGGTCATCTTTCCTGGCCGAAGTCGACTGTCAATTTTTTCGATCAATATCTGTGAAAAATATTTTTTTCCCGAGATAAGCTAATGTTTTCCTGGCCGAATAAATGGGAACATGCCAGTTTCGGCCGAAACAAAACGTCAGTTGAGCTCGCACAAAAAAACCTAGCCAACCTATATTGTACATTTTTTATGCAACACCAAAACAAGAAAACTTCCTCTGCCGTAAAAAAAAACATTATCGGCCAGCGAGCGTTTTTAAAAAGAAATTGCGCAATGTCAACTGAAAAATATCAGTCGGGATACTTCACGACAGATGTCTTCTATTGAGTTTTCTATTCAATCCCTTAATGAAATATGCATGATGTCGGTAAGGAAATGTTCGATCGGCGTCATGCGGTCATGCTTCTTTTTTAGACCTCGATCGGTCATCTTTCTTGGCGGACGTCGACTGTCAATTTTTTCGATCAATATTGGTGAAAAATATTTTTTTGCCGAGATAAGCTAATGTTTTCCTGGCCGAATAAATGGGAACATGCCAGTTTCGGCCGAAACAAAATGTCGGTTGAGCTCGCACAAAAAAACCTAGCCGACCTACATTGTACATTTTTTATGCAACACCAAAACAAGAAAACTTCCTCTGCCGTAAAAGAAAACATTATCGGCCAGCGAGCATTTTTATAATGAAAATTGCGCAATGTCGGTTGAATAATATCAGTCCGGGGTACTTCAAGACCGATGTCGGCTATTGAGTTTTCTATTCAATCCCTTAATGAAATATGCATGATGTCGGTAAGGAAATGTTCGATCGGCGTCATGCGGTCATGCTTCTTTTTTAGACCTCGATCGGTCATCTTTCCTGGCCGAAGTCGACTGTCAATTTTTTCGATCAATATCTGTGAAAAATATTTTTTTCCTGAGATAAGCTAATGTTTTCCTGGCCGAATAAATGCGAATATGCCAGTTTCGGCCGAAACAAAACGTCGGTTGAGCTCGCACAAAAAAACCAAGCCGACCTACATTGTACATTTTTTATGCAACACCAAAACAAGAAAACTTCCTCTGCAATAAAATAAACATTATCGGCCAGCGAGCGTTTTTGAAAAGAAATTGCGCAATGTCAACTGAAAAATATCAGTCTGGATACTTAACGACAGATGTCGGCTATTGAGTTTTCTATTCAATCCCTTAATGAAATATGCATGATGTCGGTAAGGAAATGTTCGATCGACGTCATGCGGTGATGCTTCCTTTTTAACCTCGATCGGTCATCTTTCCTGGTCGAAGTCGACAGGCATTTTTTTCGATGAATATCGGTGAAAAATATTTTTTTGCCGAGATGGGCTAATGTTTTCCTGGCCGAATAAATGCGAATATGCCAGTTTCGGCCGAAACAAAACGTCGGTTGAGCTCGCTCAAAAAAACTTAGCCGACCTACATTGTACATTTTTTATGCAACACCAAAACAAGAAAACTTCCTCTGCCGTAAAAGAAAACATTATCGGCCAGCGAGCGTTTTTAAAAAGAAATTGCGCAATGTCAACTGAAAAATATCAGTCGGGATACTTCACGACAGATGTCGGCTATTGAGTTTTCTATTCAATCCCTTAATTAAATATGCATGATGTCGGTAAGGAAATGTTCGATCGGCGTCATGCGGTGATGCTTCCTTTTTAACCTCGATCGGTCATCTTTCCTGGCCGACGTCGACTGGCATTTTTTTCGATCAATATCGGTGAAAAATATTTTTTTGCCGAGATGGGCTAATGTTTTGCTGGCCGAATAAACGGGAACATGCCAGTTTCGGCCGAAACAAAACGTCGGATGAGCTCGCTCAAAAAAACCTAGCCGACCTACATTGTACATTTTTTATGCAACACCAAAACAAGAAAACTTCCTGATATGAACCCTCATGGCACAAGGGCTGACTTAGGATCGTCTAGGATTAAACCTTGATGGAAAATGCGGAAATTGATTAAGGAAAGGATGGAAAATAAGGTGGTTAATCTCGTGGGTCTTAATAAGGTGGTTTCTGGCATAAAAGGGATGAATGGGATGGTAAAACGTAGGTTAAGTGGTGGCTGGACAGAAATATAGAAATGGCAATAACGGAAGCTAGAGGGCTCCAAATGAGGTGATTCCAAAACGAGGTGAAAGGTCTCGTTTTGAAATTCAATTTAGGCTCAAGAATCACTTAATTTGAGTGTGTGAAATCGGAGTTTTGGTCACGAGATAATTTTGGGCAGAGGTGGATTTTCTGGAATTGTGGTTTGAAAGAACAAGGGTGGAGATGATAGGAAGGAAAGAATCACTCATTCCAGCGAGGGCAACACACAAAGGTTGTGAAAGTCCTTTGATACAGCCAGGGTGTTCTTGAATCATTCAAGAATTTAGGAGAATCACTCTCACTATGATAAAAGAGATAAACTCTAATTTTCTGAATAAAACTCAACTTGTGTTTATTGATAAAATGGTTCAGCTTATATAGAAGCTTTACAGCAGATTTTAGTAATGACCCACTAACCTAGAATTAAAATAACTTAATGCCATTAACCTAGGGAATTAAAACAAACTAAATGGCTGAGTGTAACTGAAATTGTTGGCAACCAAAAGTCACCCCCAACAGCCAACAAGTCAGCCACCATTTGGTCTCCCAAAAGGCTGATGCCTAGGTTGCCAATTGGGCCCTTATTACAACTTGAACTAAAGCCCTTTTAGTTGATTAACCCAAAACATATTTTTAGTCAGCCAACTTTACAAGGATTGGGCCATTATTTAGACAAACTAAACACTCTAAAATTGAAATAAAGTGGTGTCATTTAGTCCTCCATTTGGGCCATGATACAACTCACAACCTTGGACTTTTCTCCTTGAAACTTGGGCTTGTATTCAAATAGTATGGACAGCACTTGTTGAAGAGCTTCCTTGGCTTTCCTTGCTCTAGCCCTTGTCATAGGTCCTCCAAGTCCTTCAAGTGGATCCTTGCCCTTGCTCTTGGTCATGTCCTCATCAATAGGTCCTCCAAGTCCTTCAAGTGGATCCTTGCCCTTGCTCTTGGTCATGTCCTCATCATTCTCTCCCTCTTGAGAAGGATTTGTCCTCAAATCGGATTCTCCATCTGCATCAAAAAGAGATAAATCAGAGACATTGAAGGTGGAACTAACATTATACTCACCGGGCAGCTCAACTTTGTAAGCATTGTCATTGATTCTTTCAAGCACTTGAAATGGTCCATCTCCCCTTGGTTGAAGCTTTGATTTCCTTTGTTCCGGAAACCTTTCTTTTCTCATGTGCACCCAAACCCAATCTCCGGGTTCGAAGACAACCTTCTTTCTCCCTTTGTTGGCTTGTTTAGCATAGCTTTTATTTTTCCTCTCAATTTGATCTTTGACTCTCTCATGAAGCTTCTTCACATAGTCCGCCTTTGCTTGACCTTCTTTATGCTTAAAAACAGAAACATTAGGCATAGGCAAAAGATCAAGAGGAGTTAGTGGGTTAAAACCATAAACAACTTCAAAAGGAGAACAATTAGTGGTGCTATGAACAGCTCTATTGTAAGCAAATTCAACATGGGGTAAACAAGCTTCCCAAGTTTTTAAGTTCTTCCTCAAAACTGTCCTAAGCAAAGTTCCCAAAGTCCTATTAACAACTTCCGTTTGCCCATCGGTTTGTGGGTGACAAGTGGTTGAAAATAACAATTTAGTGCCCAACTTGCTCCACAAAGTCCTCCAAAAATGGCTTAGGAACTTAGAGTCCCTATCACTAACAATGCTCCTTGGCAAACCATGGAGTCTCACAATCTCCTTGAAAAACAAATCAGCCACATGGGAAGCATCATCAACTTTTTTACATGGAATAAAATGAGCCATTTTAGAAAACCTATCAACAACCACAAAAATGGAATCTCTACCATTGCTTGTTTTTGGCAGCCCCAAAACAAAATCCATGGATAAATCAATCCAAGGATACTCCGGAATTGGCAATGGAGTATACAATCCATGAGGCTTTACCTTAGACTTTGCCTTTTTACATACAATGCAATGTTCACAAAATTTCTGCACATCCTTTTTCATATGAGGCCAATAAAAATGTTCTTGTAATGTTTCTAGAGTCTTTTGGACCCCAAAATGCCCCATTAAACCTCCTTCATGTGCTTCACAAACAAGCAAATTTCTAGTAGAACATTTAGGCACACACAATTTGTTTTCTTTGAAAAGAAAGCCTTCATGTCTAAAGAAACCATTTTCTGAAAATTTTTCACAATTTTTAAAAATTTCTCCAAAAGTTTCATCATTTTCATACATGCTTTTCAAACATTCAAGACCAATCAATTTTGTTTCAAGCATAGAAAGTAATGCATGACGCCGAGAAAGAGCATCGGCTACAATATTACCTTTTCCCTTTTTATGTTTGATAACATAAGGGAATTGCTCTAGGAATTCCACCCACTTCGCATGCCTTTTGTTAAGCTTGCCTTGCCCCTTGATATATTTGAGGGACTCATGGTCACTATGAATGACAAATTCCTTGGGATAAAGGTAGTGTTGCCATGTTTTCAAAGCCCGTACTAAGGCATACAACTCCTTATCATAAGTTGAATAGTTAAGGGTAGGACCACTTAACTTTTCACTAAAATAAGCAATTGGATGGCCTTCTTGCATCAACACAGCCCCAATCCCAACATTTGAAGCATCACACTCAATTTCAAAAGATTTTTGAAAGTTTGGCAACGCAAGTATGGGGGCATTAGTTAGCTTTTGCTTAAGAACATTGAAAGCTTCTTCTTGTTTCTCTCCCCATTTGAAACCAACATTTTTCTTGAGCACTTCATTGAGAGGTGCTGCCAATGTGCTAAAATCCTTCACAAATCGTCTATAAAAACTTGCTAAGCCATGAAAACTCCTCACCTCGGTCACAGACTTAGGTGTAGGCCATTCTTGAATAGCCCTAACCTTCTCCTCATCAACTTGCACTCCTTTTGAACTCACAACAAAACCAAGAAACACAACATGGTTAGTACAAAAGATGCATTTTTCAAGATTGGCATACAATTGTTCTTTTCTAAGCACAGTCAAGACAGATTTTAAATGATCAATATGCAAATCAAGTGAAGTGCTATAGATAAGAATATCATCAAAGTACACCACAACAAACTTTCCTATGAACTCTCTCAAGATATGGTTCATTAATCTCATGAAAGTGCTAGGAGCGTTAGTTAGGCCAAAAGGCATAACCAACCATTCATACAAACCATATTTTGTTTTAAAAGCAGTTTTCCATTCATCCCCTTCTCTAATCCTAATTTGATTGTATCCACTTTTTAAATCGATTTTAGAGAAGTAACATGCACCATGCAATTCATCAAGCAAATCATCAAGCCTAGGTATAGGATGCCTATATTTAATGGTGATGTTATGATGAGAATCATGAAACTGGCCAAATACAGGCTAAAGGCCCAAGTGGAGAAGGACGAAGGCCCAAGTGGAGAAGGACAAAGCCCCCGAGTGGAGAAGGGTGAAGGCCCAAGTGGAGAAGGATGAAGGCCCAGAGGCAGAGACACTATCAAGACTATTAATTGTTGCTGAAGGCCCAAACTAATTTGAATTTCCAAGTTAAATATGTTTTTAGTTATAATTTTTATTTATTGTAATTTTGGCCCAACCTGTTTAGAAGGCCCATGTCTATTTTTATCTTTTAGTTCAGATACACTATAAGTATTGGTTTTTGTTTTGAATAAAAAAAACTTTTGGCATTTTCATAAAATTGGGTGAGAGTTTCTCTCTTGGTTCCTTGTTGAACCAATTATCAGACTTATCAAGGTAATCCTTGTGGCGTCTACCCTGACTTATCTTCCTTCACTGGAAGTGGCGTCATCCAAACCTTCGTAGCCTGTATCAAACGATCCACTCCTACCCAGGTTCACATCATCTGGTATCAGAGCTTCGGCTCTTGATACAGGTTCTATCCTATCCTATCCTATCCTATTTTTTTTTCTTCGTAATTTGTCTAGGTTTGTGTTTTTGTCCTTGTTCTGTTATTTGCGTTCTTGTTCTTGTTCTTTTTCTTGTCACGTTCTTGTTCTTGTTTCTTGTGTCTTTCAAACTTTGTGTCAAAAAAAAAAAATTTGTTTGAGTTCTTGTTTCTTGTTCTTGTGCCTATCATATTGTATTCTGTCTTTTGTTCATAACTTTTGTTTCAGCCTATTCGAATTCTGTTTGGGGTAAAAATTGCCTAATTGCTGAATTGCTAAATTGTCAAATTTGCCTAATGATGATTGCCTATTGAACGAATTCTAATAGCTGGACGTCTGAAAAAAAAAACAAAAAAAAATAGAGAGAAAAAGAAAAGAAACGAAAAAAAAAGAAAGAAAGAAAGAGAAAGAAAGAAAGAAAAAAAAAGGAAACAGTTGCAAAAAAAAAAAAAAAAAAAAGTGGGTGTTTGATCTTTGAAAACGAAATTGAGGCATTTAGAGGTGTTTTTTTTTGAAAGAAAATCGTGGAACAAATCCCCTTATCTAGATTCTCCTCTGAATTCTGAGCGTTTTGATATATAGTGGGCCTCAAACGGACAACCGTAGCAAAAGTTATGAGCATTTGAAGTTACTTGTCATATCTGTTATCTTATCTGCTATCCTATCTATTATCTTATTTGTTATCATATCTGTTATCCAAATTAAATCTAATTTGTTATCCAAATCTGATCTGTTATCCACATCAAATCAAATCAAAATTTGTTATCCAAATCAAATCAAGTCCAATCTGTTATCCAAACCAAATCCAATCTGCTATCCAAATCAAGTCTAATCTGTTATCCAAATTAAATCTAAATCCAAATCAAGTCTAATCTGTTAACCAAAATCAAATCTGATTTGTTATCAAAATTAAATCTGCTACACAGTCTGTGATAATTAAACTGTCTTTCCTGTTATATACCTTGTGTGTCTAATTTGATTCATCCAGGAACTTAAGAGGGAGTGAGTGGTAAAAGGCAAGAGTGAAAACATCACACAAAAGCCTATATTGAGAGCATCAAACACGAGTGAACTACCATCAAAGAGAGAAACACGTGAGTAGAGTGTGGTGAGGTTCTGAATTTTTTTTTGATTTACTGCAAAATTCTTTGTTCCTTAATCATGGCAAGAGCTGGTGACAATGGTGGTGTATATCATCAACTGGACGAATCTCAACGCTTATTTCTGGACGCGTGGACTACACAAATGCAACGTTTGTTGAACCGTAACAAAGAAAAGCCCTACAGACGAATAGCCAAATCTTCCTCATTTACTCTTAAACCTCTATCCCCTAGAGAAGTGTGTGATGACCAAATCAGAATGGGAGAAAAGAGAGAACAAGAGAAAGAAAATAGTGAGGCACCACAAAGGAATATGAAAAAGAAGAGTGATACACCCGAGGAAAAGAGTGATACACATGAGAGAAAATTTAATTATTTTGCAGAGGCGAGTGAAGTGACGAAAGTGTTACCTGCTCATGAACCACTCAATCTACAGTATTGCAAAGACAGTAAAATTTCTACTGATAATTCTAATGAGTTTACTATTTCTATTTCTCCTAGTGTTCAACCATTATTGCAGGAATTTAAAAATGTCTTTCCTAAGGAGATTCCTCATGGACTACCACCTTCAAGAGGCATAGAACATCAAGTTGATCTCCTCCCCGGAGCTTCATTGCCTAACAGGCCAACTTACAAAAGCAATGATGTGAATCTTACGGGGCGGATCGCTTGATACAGGCTACGGATATTTGGATGACGCCACTTCCGGTGAAGGAAGATAAGTCAGGGTAGACGCCACTTCCGGTGAAGGAAGATAAGTCCGGGTAGACGCCACTTCCGGTTAAGGAAGATAAGTCTGGGTAGACGCCACTTCCAATGAAGGAAGATAAGTCTGGGTAGACGCCACAAGGATTACCTTGATAAGTCTGATAATTGGTTCAACAAGGAACCCAGAGAGAAACTCTCACCAAATTTTTATGAATATGTCCAAAAGTTTTTTTTATTCAAAACAAAAACCAATACTTATAGTGTATCTGAACTAAAAGATAAAAATAGACATGGGCCTTCTAAATAGTTTGGGCCAAAATTACAATAAATAAAAATTATAACTAAAAAATATATTTAACTTGGGCCTTCAGCAATAATTAATAGTCTTGATAGTGTCTCTGCCTCTGGGCCTTCATCCTTCTCCACTTGGGCCTTCATCCTTCTCCACTCGGGGGCTTTGTCCTTCTCCACTTGGGCCTTCGTTCTTCTCCACTTGGGCCTTTAGCCTGTATTTGGCCAGTTTCATGATTCTCATCATTCCCTCCTTCTTGGAAAACATTTGTCCTCAAATGTTCAGGATCATCACCGTGTTCAAGTACCACTTCCTTCCTTTTCTTGTGGGCTTGCTTGACATAGCTTTCATTCTTCTTTGCAATTTGCACCTTCACTTGGTCATACAATCTTTTCACATACGTAACTTTGGTCTGTGCATCCTTATGCTGAGTCTCTTGGGGCTTGCTGTTGGAAGTTGGCCTATTAGGCAATGAAGCTTCTGGAAGGAGATCAACTTGATGTTCTATGCCTCTTGAAGGTGGCAGTCCATGAGGAATCTCCTTGGAAAAGACATCTTTAAATTCCTGCAATAAGGGTTGAACACTAGGAGAAACATAAATAGGTAACTGATTAGAATTATCACTCTCTCTCTTTTGTGTATCACTCTTTTCCTCGGGTGTATCACTCTTCTTTTTCATATTCCTTTGTGGAGCCTCACTATTTTCTTTCTCTTGTTCTCTCTTTTCTCTCATTCTGATTTGGTCATCACACACTTCTCTAGGGGATAGAGGTTTAAGAGTAAACAAGGAAGATTTGATCAACAAACGTTGCATTTGTGTAGTCCACGCGTCCAGAAATAAGCGTTGAGATTCATCCAGTTGATGATATACACCACCATTGTCACCAGCTCTTGCCATGATTAAGGAACAAAGAATTTTGCAGTAAATTAAAAAAAAATTCAGGACCTCACCACACTCTACTCACGTGTTTCTCTCTTTAATGGTAGTTCACTTGTGTTTGATGCTCTCAATATAGGCTTTTGTGTGATGTTTTCACTCTTGCCTTTTACCACTCACTCCCTCTTAAGTTCCTGGATAGACCGAATTAGACACACAAGGTAATATAAAATAAAAGGAAAGACAATAGAATTATCAGAGTAACAGATTTGATTTGGGATAACAACTTGGACTTGATTTGGATAGCAGATTGGATTTGATTTGGATAACAGATTAGATTTGGATAACAAATCTGATTTGGATAATTTTTTTTGATTTGATTTGATTTGGATAATAGATCAGATTTGGGATAACAAATTAGATTTAATTTGGATAACAGATATGATAACAAATAAGATAACAGATAGGATAACAGATAAGATAACAGATATGACAACTAAAATTCAAATGCTCATAACTTTTGCTACGATTGTCTGTTTGAGGCCCACTATATATCAAAACGCTCAGAATTCAGAGGAGAATCTAGATAAGGGGATTTGTTCCACGATTTTCTTTCAAAAAAAACACCTCTAAATGCCTCAATTTCGTGTTCAAAGATCAAACACCCACTTTTTGTTTTTCAAATTTTTTTTTGCAATTTTTTTTTGACAGTGTGAAAGACACAAGAAACAAGAACAAGGATGTGACAAGAACAAGAACGCAAATAACAGAACACAAGACGCAAACAAAAACGAAACAAGATGTAAACAAGAACGCAAATAACAGAACAAGGACAAAAACACGAACCTAGACAAATTACAAAGAAAAAAAATAGGATAGGATAGGATAGAACCTGTATCAAGAGCCGAAGCTCTGATACCAGATGATGTGAATCTTACGGGGCGGATCGCTTGATACAGGCTACGGATATTTGGATGACGCCACTTCCGGTGAAGGAAGATAAGTCAGGGTAGACGCCACTTCCGGGGAAGGAAGATAAGTCCGGGTAGACGCCACTTCCGGTTAAGGAAGATAAGTCTGGGTAGACGCCACTTCCAATGAAGGAAGATAAGTCTGGGTAGACGCCACAAGGATTACCTTGATAAGTCTGATAATTGGTTCAACAAGGAACCCAGAGAGAAACTCTCACCAAATTTTTATGAATATGTCCAAAAGTTTTTTTTATTCAAAACAAAAACCAATACTTATAGTGTATCTGAACTAAAAGATAAAAATAGACATGGGCCTTCTAAATAGTTTGGGCCAAAATTACAATAAATAAAAATTATAACTAAAAAATATATTTAACTTGGGCCTTCAGCAATAATTAATAGTCTTGATAGTGTCTCTGCCTCTGGGCCTTCATCCTTCTCCACTTGGGCCTTCATCCTTCTCCACTCGGGGGCTTTGTCCTTCTCCACTTGGGCCTTCGTTCTTCTCCACTTGGGCCTTTAGCCTGTATTTGGCCAGTTTCATGATTCTCATCAAGCAATCCCCAAGAGACTCAACGTAAGGATGCACATGCCAAAGTTGAGTATGTGAAAAGACTGTATGACCAAGTGAAGGTGCAAATTGCAAAGAAGAATGAAAGCTATGTCAAGCAAGCCCACAAGAAAAGGAAGGAAGTGGTACTTGAACCCGGTGATGATCCTGAACATTTGAGGACAAATGTTTTCCAAGAAGGAGGGAATGATGAGAATCATGAAACTGGCCAAATACAGGCTAAAGGCCCAAGTGGAGAAGGACGAAGGCCCAAGTGGAGAAGGACAAAGCCCCCGAGTGGAGAAGGGTGAAGGCCCAAGTGGAGAAGGATGAAGGCCCAGAGGCAGAGACACTATCAAGACTATTAATTGTTGCTGAAGGCCCAAACTAATTTGAATTTCCAAGTTAAATATGTTTTTAGTTATAATTTTTATTTATTGTAATTTTGGCCCAACCTGTTTAGAAGGCCCATGTCTATTTTTATCTTTTAGTTCAGATACACTATAAGTATTGGTTTTTGTTTTGAATAAAAAAAACTTTTGGCATTTTCATAAAATTGGGTGAGAGTTTCTCTCTGGGTTCCTTGTTGAACCAATTATCAGACTTATCAAGGTAATCCTTGTGGCGTCTACCCTGACTTATCTTCCTTCACTGGAAGTGGCGTCTACCCAGACTTATCTTCCTTCACCGGAAGTGGCGTCTACCCAGACTTATCTTCCTTCACCGGAAGTGGCGTCTACCCTGACTTATCTTCCTTCACCGGAAGTGGCGTCATCCAAAAACTCTACAGCCTGTATCAAGTGATCCGCCCCGTAAGGTTCACATCATGTTATTAAGGGCTCTACAATCGGAACACATGCGCCATGTCCCATCCTTTTTAGGGACCAAAATCACTGGGACAGCACAAGGACTTATACTATCTCTTACCCAACCTTTGCTAATGAGTTCATCCACTTGTCTTTGAATCTCTTTGGTTTCTTGTGGATTACTTCTATAGGCTGGCCTATTGGGCAAAGAAGCTCCCGGAATGAGATCAATTTGATGCTCAATTCCCCTCAAAGGTGGTAGTCCATTTGGCACATTTGGTGGAAACATGTCTTGAAAATCCTGCAAAAGAGTTTTAACACTAGAAGGCACTTCAAAATCATCAAAAGTGTTAGTGGTCAAAATCTGATTTTTGCAACACAAGATATATAGTGACTGTTTAGCACGAAACAACCTCTTGACCTCACTTTTTGTGGCTAAATAGCTCTCCCTCACTTCAAGTGTTTCACTCTTCTTTTGTTCACTCTTTTTCCTCTCAAGTGTTTCCCTCTTTTTCTCACTCTCAAGTGTTTTGCTCACTTTTTCTTTTTCTTTTTTCTCTTGAAGAAGTTTTTCTCTCATTTTCTTTTGATCCTCACACACTTCTTGTGGACTCAATGGCTTGAGCACAATCTTTTTGTCATGATTGGCTCTTTTATCAAATTGCCATGGTCTCCCCAAAAGTAAGTGACTGGCCTCCATAGGAACAACATCACAAAGTACCTTATCATTGTATTTCCCAATGGAAACGTCCACTTCCACTTGCTGCCTCACTTGCACCTCCCCATCCTTACTAAGCCATTGAAGTTTGTATGGCCTAGGATGTGGTTTAGTAGCTAAATTTAGCTTTGACACTAATCTAGCACTAGCCACATTGGTGCAACTACCTCCATCAATGATCACCATGCACACCTTGCCATTGATTAAACATCTAGTGTGAAAGATGTTTTCTCTTTGGCTCTCCTCCTCATGCTTCAATTGACCACCAAGTAACCGCCTAATCATCAACAAATCTCCCTCCGGAGTCTCCTCTTCCTCTACGTACTCACTCTCCTCTTCCTCTTCAACATCAGATTCACTTATATATTCTCCATCTCTAAGAACCATGGACCTTTTGTTAGGGCACTCATAAGCATAGTGTCCTAGGCCTTGGCACTTGAAACACTTCACATCTCTACTCCTTTTAGAGGGTTCCTCTTGGGACTTTGAGCGAGTTTTTGATGGGATAGGTGTGGAACTACTAGAAGTAGCAGCCCCATCTTTCTTACCTTTGTCTTTCCAACTAGAAGAACCAAAGTTGGTAAAACTCCTCTTAGCCACTCCCTTCCTTTTTAATTGTTGCTCCACTTGGATTGCTTTGTGAAGCAAATCATCCATTTCAACAAACTCCTGCAGCTCAACAATATCACGGATATCATTAGTCAAACCATTAAGAAATCGAGCCATAGTTACCTCCTCATCTTCTTCAATATTTGCTTGAATCATGAGCACATCCATTTCCTTGAAATACTCCTCAACCCCCTTGTTGCCTTGGGTTAGTTTTTGGAGCTTGAATTTCAAGTCCCTTGAGTAACTAGCCGGCACATACCGCTTCCTCATGATCTTTTTCATCTCCGTCCATGTATCAACCATTGGCTCTTCATTTCTTGCTCTCTCCTTTTGTAGCTTGTTCCACCACACAAGAGCATAGTCGGAAAACTCCGTGGCGGCAAGCTTCACCTTCTGGTCCTCCTCATAGTTGTGGCATGAGAAAACATGCTCTATTTTCATCTCCCACTCCAAGTAGGCCTCCGGATCATTCTTTCCTTTAAATGGAGGAATGTTGAGTTTAATACCATCAATTCGGTTTTGTCTAGGAACACCATCATTCCCTCTTCTCCTCCTTTCTTCTTCATTATGATCTCTATTCTCCATTTGATCCAACCTCTCATGGAGCGCATCATCTCGTTGTTTCATTAACCTCTCCATATGTTGCATCAAAGCTTGCATTTGGAATTGCGAAAGCCCCACTCCATCATTAGGATTAGTACCTGACATCTCAAACAAACAAATCAAACGTAACAAGACAATTATAGTTGCTGTTTGAATACCTCACCCACTCAAGTGTATCACACAATTATGGCTTTTCTCTAATGAAACACTCTTGCCTTTTACCACTCTAATTCCCCTTGAGTTCTTAGGCAATTCAAGAGATTATGGCCACAACAAAGAACAATTCACCAATATGTGTAAGGTAAGGCTAGACAAGGAAAAGGTTAACCAAGAAAAAGGCTAACAATGTTTTTAGGCACAAATGAAGGAAATAAAATTCAGAATTTAGGAATTCAAGTAACAATCCTTCATGCAACCAATATATTACCTTAAAGAGTTTTTTTTTTTAAGTTCTTCAAGCATGAACCATTCAGCCCATTTTTTTTTTTTTTTTAATTTTGCTTATACGAAATTCTGCTTCTTTTTTTTTTTTTTTTTTTATAACAAAGAGATCAAAAGGCTTAACTTTTGCAATGGTTCAGCCTAAAAAAAATATATATGAATAAGAAGGTAATATAAATGGCAAAGAGAATAAAGAAGGATGTTACCCAATATTTCCAGCAAAGGAAGTGTTGATCCTAGAACCGGAGCTCTGATTACCAAATGATATGAACCCTCATGGCACAAGGGCTGACTTAGGATCGTCTAGGATTAAACCTTGATGGAAAATGCGGAAATTGATTAAGGAAAGGATGGAAAATAAGGTGGTTAATCTCGTGGGTCTTAATAAGGTGGTTTCTGGCATAAAATGGATGAATGGGATGGTAAAACGTAGGTTAAGTGGTGGCTGGACAGAAATATAGAAATGGCAATAACGGAAGCTACAGGGCTCCAAATGAGGTGATTCCAAAACGAGGTGAAAGGTCTCGTTTTGAAATTCAATTTAGGCTCAAGAATCACTTAATTTGAGTGTGTGAAATGGGAGTTATGGTCACGAGATAATTTTGGGCAGAGGTGGATTTTCTGGAATTGTGGTTTGAAAGAACAAGGGTGGAGATGATAGGAAGGAAAGAATCACTCTTTCCAGCGAGGGCAACACACAAAGGTTGTGAAAGTCCTTTGATACAGCCAGGGTGTTCTTGAATCACTCAAGAATTTAGGAGAATCACTCTCACTAAGATAAAAGAGATAAACTCTAATTTTCTGAATAAAACTCAACTTGTGTTTATTGATAAAATGGTTCAGCTTATATAGAAGCTTTACAGCAGATTTTAGTAATGACCCACTAACCTAGAATTAAAATAACTTAATGCCATTAACCTAGGGAATTAAAACAAACTAAATGGCTGAGTGTAACTGAAATTGTTGGCAACCAAAAGTCACCCCCAACAGCCAACAAGTCAGCCACCATTTGGTCTCCCAAAAGGCTGATGCCTAGGTTGCCAATTGGGCCCTTATTACAACTTGAACTAAAGCCCTTTTAGTTGATTAACCCAAAACATATTTTTGGTCAGCCAACTTTACAAGGATTGGGCCATTATTTAGACAAACTAAACACTCTAAAATTGAAATAAAGTGGTGTCATTTAGTCCTCCATTTGGGCCATGATACAACTCACAACCTTGGACTTTTCTCCTTGAAACTTGGGCTTGTATTCAAATAGTATGGACAGCACTTGTTGAAGAGCTTCCTTGGCTTTCCTTGCTCTAGCCCTTGTCATAGGTCCTCCAAGTCCTTCAAGTGGATCCTTGCCCTTGCTCTTGGTCATGTCCTCATCAATAGGTCCTCCAAGTCCTTCAAGTGGATCCTTGCCCTTGCTCTTGGTCATGTCCTCATCACTTCCTCTGCCGTAAAAAAAAACATTAACAGCCAGCGAGCATTTTTAAAAAGAAATTGCGCAATGCCAACTGAAAAATATCAGTCGGGATACTTCACGACAGATGTCAGCTATTGAGTTTTCTATTCAATCCCTTAATGAAATATGCATGATGTCGGTAAGGAAATGTTCGATCGACGTCATGCGGTGATGCTTCCTTTTTAACCTCGATCGGTCATCTTTCCTGGCCGAAGTCGACAGGCATTTTTTTCGATCAATATCGGTGAAAAATATTTTTTTGCCGAGATGGGCTAATGTTTTCCTGGCCGAATAAATGCGAATATGCCAGTTTCGGCCGAAACAAAACGTCGGTTGAGCTCGCTCAAAAAAACTTAGCCGACCTACATTGTACATTTTTTATACAACACCAAAACAAGAAAACTTCCTCTGCCGTAAAAGAAAACATTATCGGCCAGCGAGCATTTTTAAAAAGAAATTGAGCAATGTCAACTGAAAAATATCAGTCGGGCTACTTCACCACAGATGTCGGCTATTGAGTTTTCTATTCAATCCCTTAATGAAATATGCATGATGTCGGTAAGGAAATGTTCGATCGGCCTCATGCGGTGATGCTTCCTTTTTAACCTCGATCGGTCATCTTTCCTGGCCGAAGTCGACAGGCATTTTTTTCGATCAATATCCGTGAAAAATATTTTTTTGCCGAGATGGGCTAATGCTTTCCTGGCCGCATAAAAGCGAATATGCCAGTTTCGGCCGAAACAAAACGTCGATTGAGCTCGCACAAAAAAACCTAGCCGACCTACATTGTACATTTTTTATGCAACACCAAAACAAGAAAACTTCCTCTGCCGTAAAAAAAACATTATCGGCCAGCGAGCGTTTTTAAAAAAAACTTGCGCAATGTCGGCTGAAAAATATCAGTCGGCGCTACTTCACGACAGATGTCGGCTATTGAGTTTTCTAATCAATCCCTTAATGAAATATGCATGATGTAGGTAAGGAAATGTTCGATCGGCGGCGTCATGCGGTGATGCTTCCTTGTTAACCTCGATCGGTCATCTTTCCTGGCCGACGTCGACAGGCATTTTTTTCGATCAATATCGGTGAAAAATATTTTTTTGCCGAGATGGGATAATGTTTTCCTGGCCGAATAAATGCGAAAAAGCGAGTTTCGGCCGAAACAAAATGTCGGTTGAGCTCGCTCAAAAAAACCTAGCCGACCTACATTGTATATTTTTTATGCAACACCAAAATAAGAAAACTTCCTCTGCCGTAAAAAAAAAATTATCGGCCAGCAAGCGTTTTTAAAAAGAAATTGCGTAATGTCAACTGAAAAATATCAGTCGGGATACTTCACGACAGATGTCAGCTATTGAGTTTTCTATTCAATCCCTTAATGAAATATGCATGATGTCGGTAAGGAAATGTTCGATCGGCGTCATGCGGTGATGCTTCCTTTTTAACCTCGATCGGTCATCTTTCCTGGCCGACGTCGACAGGCATTTTTTTCGATCAATATCGATGAAAAATATTTTTTTGCCGAGATGGGCTAATGTTTTCCTGGCCGAATAAATGGGAACATGCCAGTTTCGGCTGAAACAAAATGTCGGATGAGCTCGCTCAAAAAAACCTAGCCGACCTACATTGTACATTTTTTATGCAACACCAAAACAAGAAAACTTCCTCTGCCGTAAAAGAAAACATTATCGGCCAGCGAGCATTTTTAAAAACAAATTGCGCAATGTCAACTGAAAAATATCAGTCGGCGCTACTTCACGTCAGATGTCGGCTATTGAGTTTTCTAGTCAATCCCTTAATGAAATATGCATGATGTCGGTAAGGAAATGTTCGATCGGCGGCGTCATGCGGTGATGATTCCTTTTTAACCTCGATCGGTCATCTTTCCTGGCCGACGTCGACAGGCATTTTTTTCGATCAATATCGGTGAAAAATATTTTTTTGCCGAGATGGGCTAATGTTTTCCTGGCCGAATAAATGCGAAAAAGCGAGTTTCGGCCGAAACAAAATGTCGGTTGAGCTCGCTCAAAAAAACCTAGCCGACCTACATTGTATATTTTTTATGCAACACCAAAATAAGAAAACTTCCTCTGCCGTAAAAAAAAAATTATCGGCCAGCAAGCGTTTTTAAAAAGAAATTGCGTAATGTCAACTGAAAAATATCAGTCGGGATACTTCACGACAGATGTCAGCTATTGAGTTTTCTATTCAATCCCTTAATGAAATATGCATGATGTCGGTAAGGAAATGTTCGATCGGCGTCATGCGGTGATGCTTCCTTTTTAACCTCGATCGGTCATCTTTCCTGGCCGACGTCGACTGGCATTTTTTTCGATCAACATCGGTGAAAAATATTTTTTTGCCTAGATGGGCTAATGTTTTCCTGGCCGAATAAAAGCGAACATGCCAGTTTCGGCCGAAACAAAACGTCGGTTGAGCTCGCTCAAAAAAACCTAGCCGACCTACATTGTACATTTTTTATGCAACACCAAAACAAGAAAACTTCCTCTGCCGTAAAAGAAAACATTATCGGCCAGCGAGCGTTTTTAAAAAGAAATTGCGCAATGTCAACTGAAAAATATCAGTCGGGCTACTTCACCACAGATTTCGGCTATTGAGTTTTCTATTCAATCCCTTAATGAAATATGCATGATGTCGGTAAGGAAATGTTCGATCGACGTCATGCGGTGATGCTTCCTTTTTAACCTCGATCGGTCATCTTTCTTGGCCGAAGTCGATAGGCATTTTTTTCGATCAATATCCGTGAAAAATATTTTTTTGCCGAGATGGGCTAATGCTTTCCTGGCCGCATAAAAGCGAATATGCCAGTTTCGGCCGAAACAAAACGTCGATTGAGCTCGCACAAAAAAACCTAGCCGACCTACATTGTACATTTTTTATGCAACACCAAAACAAGAAAACTTCCTCTGCCGTAAAAAAAACATTATCGGCCAGCGAGCGTTTTTAAAAAAAACTTGCGCAATGTCGGCTGAAAAATATCAGTCGGCGCTACTTCACGACAGATGTCGGCTATTGAGTTTTCTAATCAATCCCTTAATGAAATATGCATGATGTCGGTAAGGAAATGTTCGATCGGCGGCGTCATGCGGTGATGCTTCCTTTTTAACCTCGATCGGTCATCTTTCCTGGCCGACGTCGACAGGCATTTTTTTCGATCAATATCGGTGAAAAATATTTTTTTGCCGAGATGGGCTAATGTTTTCCTGGCCGAATAAATGGGAACATGCCAGTTTCGGCCGAAACAAAACGTCGGTTGAGCTCGCTCAAAAAAACCTAGCCGACCTACATTGTACATTTTTTATGCAACACCAAAACAAGAAAACTTCCTCTGCCGTAAAAGAAAACATTATCGGCCAGCGAGCATTTTTAAAAACAAATTGCGCAATGTCAACTGAAAAATATCAGTCGGCGCTACTTCACGTCAGATGTCGGCTATTGAGTTTTCTAGTCAATCCCTTAATGAAATATGCATGATGTCGGTAAGGAAATGTTCGATCGGCGGCGTCATGCGGTGATGCTTCCTTTTTAACCTCGATCGGTCATCTTTCCTGGCCGACGTCGACAGGCATTTTTTTCGATCAATATCGGTGAAAAATATTTTTTTGCCGAGATGGGCTAATGTTTTCCTGGCCGAATAAATGGGAACATGCCAGTTTCGGCTGAAACAAAATGTCGGATGAGCTCGCTCAAAAAAACCTAGCCGACCTACATTGTACATTTTTTATGCAACACCAAAACAAGAAAACTTCCTCTGCCGTAAAAGAAAACATTATCGGCCAGCGAGCATTTTTAAAAACAAATTGCGCAATGTCAACTGAAAAATATCAGTCGGCGCTACTTCACGTCAGATGTCGGCTATTGAGTTTTCTAGTCAATCCCTTAATGAAATATGCATGATGTCGGTAAGGAAATGTTCGATCGGCAGCGTCATGCGGTGATGCTTCCTTTTTAACCTCGATCGGTCATCTTTCCTGGCCGACGTCGACAGGCATTTTTTTTTATCAATATCGGTGAAAAATATTTTTTTGCCGAGATGGGCTAATGTTTTCCTGGCCGAATAAATGCGAAAAAGCGAGTTTCGGCCGAAACAAAATGTCGGTTGAGCTCGCTCGAAAAAACCTAGCCGACCTACATTGTATATTTTTTATGCAACACCAAAATAAGAAAACTTCCTCTGCCGTAAAAAAAAAAATTATCGGGCAGCAAGCGTTTTTAAAAAGAAATTGCGTAATGTCAACTGAAAAATATCAGTCGGGATACTTCACGACAGATGTCAGCTATTGAGTTTTCTATTCAATCCCTTAATGAAATATGCATGATGTCGGTAAGGAAATGTTCGATCGGCGTCATGCGGTGA
This sequence comes from Glycine soja, assembly GCF_004193775.1. Classification (NCBI taxonomy): domain Eukaryota; kingdom Viridiplantae; phylum Streptophyta; class Magnoliopsida; order Fabales; family Fabaceae; genus Glycine; species Glycine soja. The sequence goes on from NW_021143917.1 coordinate 31,618, forward strand.
TGCTTCTGATGTGAATCTTACGGGGCGTTCTTGTTCTTGTCACGTTTGTGTTCTTGTTGTTGTTCTTGTTTCTAGTGTCTTTCAGACTTTGTGTCATAAAAAAAAATTGTTTGGGTTCTGTTTCAAGTAAAAAAAAAAAAGCTGCAGAAATTTTGAAAAAAAAAAGAGAAGAAAAGAAGAAAGAGAAAAAAGAGAAAGTGGGTATTTGATCTTTGAACACGAAATTGAGGCAGTTAGAGGCTTTTTTTTTGGCAGAAAATCGTGTACCAAATCCCCTTATCTAGATTCTCCTCTGAATTCTGAGCGTTTTGATATATAGTGGGCCTCAAACGGACAACCGTAGCAAAAGTTATGAGCATTTGAAGTTTACTTGTCATATCTGTTATCTTATCTGTTATCCTATCTGTTATCTTATTTGTTATCATATCTGTTATCCAAGTTAAATCTAATTTGTTATCCAAATCTGATCTATTATCCAAATCAAATCAAATCAAATTTTTTATCCAAATCAGATTTGTTATCCAAATCTAATCTGTTATCCAAATCAAATCCAATTTGCTATCCAAATCAAGTCCAAGTTTTATCCCAAATCAAATCTGTTACTCTGATAATTATATTGTCTTTCCTTTTATTTTATATTACCTTCTGTGTCTAATTCGATCCATCCAGGAACTTAAGAGGGAGTGAGTGGTAAAAGGCAAGAGTGAAAACATCACACAAAAGCCTATATTGAGAGCATCAAACACGAGTGAACTACCATTAAAGAGAGAAACACGTGAGTAGAGTGTGGTGAGGTCCTGAATTTTTTTTTAATTTACTGCAAAATTCTTTGTTCCTTAATCATGGCAAGAGCTGGTGACAATGGTGGTGTATATCATCAACTGGATGAATCTCAACGCTTATTTCTGGACGCGTGGACTACACAAATGCAACGTTTGTTGACCAAATCTTCCTTGTTTACTCTTAAACCTCTATCCCCTAGAGAAGTGTGTGATGACCAAATCAGAATGAGAGAAAAGAGAGAACAAGAGAAAGAAAATAGTGAGGCTCCACAAAGGAATATGAAAAAGAAGAGTGATACACCCGAGGAAAAGAGTGATACACAAAAGAGAGAGAGTGATAATTCTAATCAGTTAACTATTTATGTTTCTCCTAGTGTTCAACCCTTATTGCAGGAATTTAAAGATGTCTTTTCCAAGGAGATTCCTCATGGACTGCCACCTTCAAGAAGCATAGAACATCAAGTTGATCTCCTTCTAGAAGCTTCATTGCCTAACAAGCCAACTTACAACAGCAAGCCCCAAGAGACTCAGCATAAGGATGCACAGACCAAAGTTGCGTATGTAAAAAAATTGTATGACCAAGTGAAGGTGCAAATTGCAAAGAAGAATGAAAGCTATGCCAAGCAAGCCCAAAAGAAAAGGAAGGAAGTGGTACTTGAACCCGGTGATGATCTTGGACATTTGAGGACAAATGTTTTCCAAGAAGGAGGGAATGATGAGAATCATGAAACAGGCCAAATACAGTCTAAAGGCCCAAGTGGAGAAGGACGAAGGCCCAAGTGGAGAAGGACAAAGCCCCCGAGTGGAGAAGGATGAAGGCCCAAGTGGAGAAGGATGAAGGCCCAGAGGCAGAGACACTATCAAGACTATTAATTGATGCTGAAGGCCAAGATTAATTTGAAGGCCCATAATAAATATGTTCTATTTAGTTATAATTTTTATTTATTGTAATTTTGGCCCAAACTGTTTAGAAGGCCCATGTCTATTTTTATCTTTTTGTTTAGCTACACTATAAGTATGGGTTTTTGTTTTGAATAAAAAAAAACTTTTGGCATTTGATAAAATTTTGGTGAGAGTTTCTCTCTGGGTTCCTTGTTGAACCAATTATCAGACTTATCAAGGTAATCCTTGTGGCGTCTACCCAGACTTATCTTCCTTAACCGGAAGTGGCGTCTACCCAGACTTATCTTCCTTCATTGGAAGTGGCGTCTACCATGACTTATCTTCCTTCACTGGAAGTGGCGTCATCCAAATACAGGCTAAAGGCCCAAGTGGAGAAGGACGAAGGCCCAAGTGGAGAAGGATAAAGCCCCCGAGTGGAGAAGGATGAAGGCCCAAGTGGAGAAGGATGAAGGCCCAGAGGCAGAGACACTATCAAGACTATTAATTGTTGCTGAAGGCCCAGACTAATTTGAAGGCCCAAGTTAAATATGTTTTTTAGTTATAATTTTTATTTATTGTAATTTTGGCCCAAACTGTTTAGAAGGCCCATGTCTATTTTTATCTTTTTATTCAGATACACTATAAGTATTGGTTTTTATTTTCAATAAAGAAAACTTTTGACATTTGATAAAATTTGGTGAGAGTTTCTCTCTGGGTTCCTTGTTGAACCAATTATCAGACTTATCAAGGTAATCCTTGTGGCGTCTAACCTGACTTATCTTCCTTCACCGGAAGTGGCGTCTACCCAGACTTATCTTCCTTCACCGGAAGTGGCGTCATCCAAACCTTCGTAGCCTGTATCAAACGATCCGCCCCGTAAGATTCACATCAGCTTCCTTTTTAACCTCGATCGGTCATCTTTCCTGGCCGACGTCGACTGGCATTTTTTTCGATCAACATCGGTGAAAAATATTTTTTTGCCTAGATGGGCTAATGTTTTCCTGGCCGAATAAAAGCGAACATGCCAGTTTCGGCCGAAACAAAACGTCGGTTGAGCTCGCTCAAAAAAACCTAGCCGACCTACATTGTACATTTTTTATGCAACACCAAAACAAGAAAACTTCCTCTGCCGTAAAAGAAAACATTATCGGCCAGCGAGCGTTTTTAAAAAGAAATTGCGCAATGTCAACTGAAAAGTATCAGTCGGGCTACTTCACCACAGATGTCGGCTATTGAGTTTTCTATTCAATCCCTTAATGAAATATGCATGATGTCGGTAAGGAAATGTTCGATCGACGTCATGCGGTGATGCTTCCTTTTTAACCTCGATCGGTCATCTTTCCTGGCCGAAGTCGACAGGCATTTTTTTCGATCAATATCCGTGAAAAATATTTTTTTGCCGAGATGGGCTAATGCTTTCCTGGCCGCATAAAAGCGAATATGCCAGTTTCGGCCGAAACAAAACGTCGATTGAGCTCGCACAAAAAAACCTAGCCGACCTACATTGTACATTTTTTATGCAACACCAAAACAAGAAAACTTCCTCTGCCGTAAAAGAAAACATTATCGGCCAGCGAGCATTTTTAAAAACAAATTGCGCAATGTCAACTGAAAAATATCAGTCGGCGCTACTTCACGTCAGATGTCGGCTATTGAGTTTTCTAGTCAATCCCTTAATGAAATATGCATGATGTCGGTAAGGAAATGTTCGATCGGCGGCGTCATGCGGTGATGCTTCCTTTTTAACCTCGATCGGTCATCTTTCCTGGCCGACGTCGACAGGCATTTTTTTCGATCAATATCGGTGAAAAATATTTTTTTGCCGAGATGGGCTAATGTTTTCCTGGCCGAATAAATGCGAAAAAGCGAGTTTCGGCCGAAACAAAATGTCGGTTGAGCTCGCTCAAAAAAACCTAGCCGACCTACATTGTATATTTTTTATGCAACACCAAAATAAGAAAACTTCCTCTGCCGTAAAAAAAAAATTATCGGCCAGCAAGCGTTTTTAAAAAGAAATTGCGTAATGTCAACTGAAAAATATCAGTCGGGATACTTCACGACAGATGTCAGCTATTGAGTTTTCTATTCAATCCCTTAATGAAATATGCATGATGTCGGTAAGGAAATGTTCGATCGGCGTCATGCGGTGATGCTTCCTTTTTAACCTCGATCGGTCATCTTTCCTGGCCGACGTCGACTGGCATTTTTTTCGATCAACATCGGTGAAAAATATTTTTTTGCCTAGATGGGCTAATGTTTTCCTGGCCGAATAAAAGCGAACATGCCAGTTTCGGCCGAAACAAAACGTCGGTTGAGCTCGCTCAAAAAAACCTAGCCGACCTACATTGTACATTTTTTATGCAACACCAAAACAAGAAAACTTCCTCTGCCGTAAAAGAAAACATTATCGGCCAGCGAGCGTTTTTAAAAAGAAATTGCGCAATGTCAACTGAAAAGTATCAGTCGGGCTACTTCACCACAGATGTCGGCTATTGAGTTTTCTATTCAATCCCTTAATGAAATATGCATGATGTCGGTAAGGAAATGTTCGATCGGCGTCATGCGGTGATGCTTCCTTTTTAACCTCGATCGGTCATCTTTCCTGGCCGACGTCGACTGGCATTTTTTTCGATCAACATCGGTGAAAAATATTTTTTTGCCTAGATGGGCTAATGTTTTCCTGGCCGAATAAAAGCGAACATGCCAGTTTCGGCCGAAACAAAACGTCGGTTGAGCTCGCTCAAAAAAACCTAGCCGACCTACATTGTACATTTTTTATGCAACACCAAAACAAGAAAACTTCCTCTGCCGTAAAAGAAAACATTATCGGCCAGCGAGCGTTTTTAAAAAGAAATTGCGCAATGTCAACTGAAAAATATCAGTCGGGCTACTTCACCACAGATGTCGGCTATTGAGTTTTCTATTCAATCCCTTAATGAAATATGCATGATGTCGGTAAGGAAATGATCGATCGACGTCATGCGGTGATGCTTCCTTTTTTACCTCGATCGGTCATCTTTCTTGGCGGACGTTGACTGACATTTTTTTCGATCAATATCAGTGCAAAATATTTTTTTGCCGAGATGGGCTAATGATTTCCTGGCCGAATAAATGCGAACATGCAAGTTTCAGCAGAAACAAAACGTCGGTTGAGCTCGCTCATAAAAACCTAGCCGACCTACATTGTACATTTTTTATGCAACACCAAAACAAGAAAACTTCCTCTGCCGTAAAAAAAAACATTATCGGCCAGCGAACTTTTTAAAAAAAAATTGCGCAATGTCGGCTGAAAAATATCAGTCGGGGCAACTTCAAGACCGATGTCGGATATTGATTTTTTTATTCAATCCCTTAATGAAATATGCATGATGTCGGTAAGGAAATGTTCGATCGGCGTCATGTGGTGATGCTTCCTTTTTAACCTCGATCGGTCATCTTTCCTGGCCGACGTCGACTGGCATTTTTTTCGATCAATATCTGTGAAAAATATTTTTTGGCCGAGATGGGCTAATGTTTTCCTGGCCAAATAAATGGGAACATGCCAGTTTAGGCCGAAACAAAACGTTGGTTGAGCTCGCTCAAAAAAACCTAGCCGACCTACATTGTACATTTTTTATGCAACACCAAAACAAGAAAAGTTCCTCTGCCGTAAAAAAAAACATTATCGTCCAGCGAACGTTTTTAAAAAAAAAATTGCGCAATGTCGGCTGAAAAATATCAGTCGGGGCTACTTCACGACCGATGTCGGCTATTGAGTTTTCTATTCAATCCCTTAATGAAATATGCATGATGTCGGTAAGGAAATGTTCGATCGGCGTCATGCGGTGATGCTTCCTTTTTTACCTCGATCGGTCATCTTTCTTGGCGGACGTCGACTGTCAATTTTTTCAATCAATATCTGTGAAAAATATTTTTTGCCGAGATGGGCTAATGTTTTCCTCGCCGAATAAATGGGAACATGCCAGTTTCGACCGAAACAAAACGTCGGTTGAGCTCGCTCAAAAAAACCTAGCCGACCTACATTGTACATTTTTCATGCAACCCCAAAACAAGAAAACTTCCTCTGCCGTAAAAAAAAACATTATCGGCCAGCGAGCGTTTTTAAAGAGAAATTGCGCAATGTCAACTGAAAAATATCAGTCGGGGTACTTCACGACAGATGTCAGCTATTGAGTTTTCTATTCAATCCCTTAATGAAATATGCATGATGTCGGTAAGGAAATGTTCGATCGGCGGCGTCATGCGGTGATGCTTCCTTTTTAACCTCGATCGGTCATCTTTCCTGGCCGACGTCGACTGACATTTTTTTCGATCAATGTCGGTGAAAAATATTTTTTTGCCGAGATAAGCTAATGTGTTCCTGGCCGAATAAATGGGAACATGCCAGTATCGGCCGAAACAAAACGTCGGTTGAGCTCGCTCAAAAAAACGTAGCCGACCTACATTATACATTTTTTATGCAACACCAAAACAATAAAACTTCCTCTGCCGTAAAAAAAAACATTATCGGCTAGCGAGCGTTTTTAAAAAGAAATTGCTCAATGTCAACTGAAAAATATCAGTCGGGATACTTCACGACAGATGTCGGCTATTGAGTTTTCTTTTCAATCCCTTAATGAAATATGCATGATGTCGGTAAGGAAATGTTCGATCGGCGTCATGCGGTGATGCTTCCTTTTTAACCTCGATCGGTCATCTTTCCTGGCCGACGTCGACTGGCATTTTTTTCGATCAATATCGGTGAAAAATATTTTTTTGTGGAGATGGGCTAATGTTTTCCTGGCTGAATAAATGCGAATATGCCAGTTTCGGCCGCAACAAAACGTCGGTTGAGCTCGCACAAAAAAACCAAGCCGACCTACATTGTACATTTTTTATGCAACACCAAAACAAGAAAACTTCCTCTGCAATAAAATAAACATTATCGGCCAGCCAGCGTTTTTGAAAAGAAATTGCGCAATGTCAACTGAAAAATATCAGTCTGGATACTTCACGACAGATGTCGGCTATTGAGTTTTCTATTCATCCCTTAATGAAATATGCATGATGTCGGTAAGGAAATGTTCGATCGACATCATGCAGTCATGCTTCTTTTTTATACCTCGATCGGTCATATTTCCTGGCCGACGTCGACTGGCATTTTTTTCGATCAATATCGGTGAAAAATATTTTTTTGCCGAGATGGGCAAGTGTTTCCTGGCCGCATAAATGCGAATATGCCAGTTTCGGCCGAAACAAAAACGTCGGTTGAGCTCGCTTAAAAAAACCTAGCCGACCTACATTGTACATTTTTTATGCAACTCCAAAACAAGAAAACTTCCTCTGACGTAAAAAAAAACATTACCAGCCAGCGAGCGTTTTAAAAAAAAAAATTGCGGAATGTCGGCTGAAATATATCAGTCGGGATACTTCACGACAGATGTCGGCTATTTTGAGTTTTCTATTCAATCCCTTAATGAAATATGCATGATGTCGGTAAGGAAATGTTCGATCGGCGTCATGCGGTGATGCTTCCTTTTTAACCTCGATCGGTCATCTTTCCTGGCCGACGTTGACTAGCATTTTTTTCGATCAATATCGGTGAAAAATATTTTTTTGCCGAGATAAGCTAATGTTTTCCTGGCCGAATAAATGGGAACATGCCAGTTTCGACCGAAACAAAACGTCGGTTGAGCTCGCACAAAAAAACCAAGCCGACCTACATTGTACATTTTTTTTGCAACACCAAAACAAGAAAACTTCCTCAGTCGTAAAAGAAAACAATATCGGCCAGCGAGCGTTTTTAAAATGAAAATTGCGCAGTGTCGGCTGAATAATATCAGTCAGGGGTACTTCAAGACCGATGTCGGCTATTCAGTTTTCTATTCAATCCCTTAATGAAATATGCATGATGTCGGTAAGGAAGTGTTCGATCGGCGTCATGCGGTCATGCTTCGTTTTTAGACCTCGATCGGTCATATTTCCTGGCCGACGTCGACTGGCATTTTTTTCGATCAATATCCGTGAAAAATATTTTTTTGCCGAGATGGGCTAATGTTTTCCTGGCCGAATAAATGGGAACATGCCAGTTTCGGCCGAAACAAAACGTCGGTTGAGCTCGCTCAAAAAAACCTAGCCGACCTACATTGTATATTTTTTATGCAACACCAAAACAAGAAAACTTCCTCTGCCGTAAAAGAAAACATTATTGGCCAGCGAGCGTTTTTAAAATGAAAATTGCGCAATGTCGGCTGAATAATATCAGTCGGGGAGGGTACTTCAAGACCGATGTCGGCTATTGAGTTTTCTATTCAATCCCTTAATGAAATATGCATGATGTCGGTAAGGAAATGTTCGATCGGCGTCATGCGGTCATGCTTCTTTTTTAGACCTCGATCGGTCATATTTCCTGGCCGACGTCGACTGGCATTTTTTTCGATCAATATCGGTGAAAAATATTTTTTTTGCCGAGATGGGCTAATGTTTTCCTGGCCGAATAAATGCGAACATGCCAGTTTCGGCCGAAACAAAACGCCGATTGAGCTCGCTCAAAAAAACCTAGCCGACCTACATTGTATATTTTTTATGCAACACCAAAACAAGAAAACTTCCTCTGCCGTAAAAAAAAACATTATCGGCCAGCGGGCGTTTTTAAAAAGAAATTGCGCAATGTCAACTGAAAAATATCAGTCGGGCTACTTCATCAAAGATGTCGGCTATTGAGTTTTTTAATCAATCCCTTATGAAATATGCATGATGCCGGTAAGGAAATGTTCGATCGGCGTCATGCGGTGATGCTTCCTTTTTGACCGCGATCCGTCATCTTTCCTGGCCGACGTCGACTGACATTTTTTTCGATCAATATCGGTGAAAAATATTTTTTTGCCGAGATGGGCAAGTGTTTTCCTGGCCGCATAAATGCGAATATGCCAGTTTCGGCCGAAACAAAACGTCGGTTGAGCTCACTCAAAAAGACCTAGCCGACCTACATTGTACATTTTTTATGCAACACCAAAACAAGAAAAGTTCCTCTGCCGTAAAAAAAAAACATTATTGGCCAGCGAACTTTTTAAAAAAAAATTGCGCAATGTCGGCTGAAAAATATCAGTCGGGGCTACTTCAAGACCGATGTCGGCTATTGATTTTTCTATTCAATCCCTTAATGAAATATGCATGATGTCGGTAAGGAAATGTTCGATCGGCATCATGCGATGATGCTTCCTTTTTAACCTCGATCGGTCATCTTTCCTGGCCGACGTCGACAGGCATTTTTTTCGATCAATATCGGTGAAAAATATTTTTTTGCCGAGATGGGCTAATGTTTTCCTGGCCGAATAAATGCGAACATGCCAGTTTCGGCCGAAAAAAAACGTCGGTTGAGCTCACTCAAAAAAACCTAGCCGACCTATATTGTACATTTTTCATGCAACACCAAATCAAGAAAACTTCCTCTGCAATAAAATAAACATTATCGGCCAGCGAGCGTTTTTGAAAAGAAATTGCGCAATTTCAACTGAAAAATATCAGTCTGGATACTTCACGACAGATGTCGGCTATTGAGTTTTCTATTTAATCCCTTGATGAAATATGCATGATGTCGGTAAGGAAATGTTCGATCGACTTCATGCGGTGATGCTTCCTTTTTAACCTCGATCGGTCATCTTTCCTGGCCGAAGTCGACAGGCATTTTTTTCGATCAATATCGGTGAAAAATATTTTTTTGCCGAGATGGGCTAATGTTTTCCTGGCCGAATAAATGCGAATATGCCAGTTTCGGCCAAAACAAAACATCGGTTGAGCTCGCTCAAAAAAACTTAGCCGACCTACATTGTACATTTTTTATGCAACACCAAAACAAGAAAACTTCGTCTGCCGTAAAAGAAAACATTATCGGCCAGCGAGCGTTTTTAAAAAGAAATTGCGCAA
>NW_021143918.1:0-22649 GCF_004193775.1 Glycine soja
TGTCTGATTGAGTCTCGTAATATATCGACACGTTCGAAATTGAATGTTGATGCTCTGAGCAAATTCGAACGATTAGAACTTTTTACTCGGATCTATGATTGAGTCCCGTAATATATCGAAACGGTCGAAATTGAATACCGAAGCTCTGAGCATATTCAAACGACAATAACTTTTAACTCGGATGTCTGATTGAGTCCCGTAATATATCGAGACGCTCAAAATTGAATGTTGATTGTCGTTGCAAATTCAAACGACAATAACTTTTTACTCGGATGTCTGATTGAGCCTCGTAATATATCGAGATGCTCAAAATTGAATGCTAAAGCTCTGAGCTAATTCAAACGACAATAACTTTTAACTCAGATGTCTGATTGAGTCCCGTAATATATCGATACGCTCGACATTTAATACGGAAGCTCTGAGCAACTTCAAACGACAATAAACTTTTACTCGGATGTCCGATTGAGTCCTAGAATATATCGAAACACTCGAAATTGAATGTTGAAGCTCTCAGCCAATTCAAACGACAATAACGTTTTACTCGGATGTCTGATTGAGTCGCGTAATATATCGACACGCTCGAAATTGAATGTTGATGGTCGTTGCAAATTCAAACGACAATAACTTTTTACTCTCATGTCTGATTGAGTCCCGTAATATATCGAGACGCTGAAAATTGAATGCTGAAGCTCTGAGCAAATTCAAACGACAATAACTTTTTACTCGGATGTCTGATTGAGTCGCGTAATATATATCGACACGCTCGAAATTGAATACCGAAGCTCTAAGCAAATTCAAACGACAATAACTTTTTATTCGGATGTCCGATTGAGTCCCAGAATATATCGAAACACTCGAAATTGAATGTTGAAGCTCTCAGCCAATTCAAACGTCAATAACTTTTAACTAGGATGTCGGATTGAGTCTCGTAATATATCGACACGCTCGAAATTGAATGTTGATGCTCTGAGCAAATTCAAACGATAATAACTTTTAACTCGGATGTCGGAATTAGTCCCGTAATATATCGAGACACTCGAAATTGAATATTGAAGCTCTGAGCAAATTCAAGCGATGATAACGTTTTACTAGGATGTCCGATTGAGTCCCGTAATATATCGAGACGCTCGAAATTGAATACCGAATCTCTGAGCAAATTCAAACGACAATAACTTTTAACTCGGATGTCTGACTGAGTCTCGTAATATGTCGAGACCCTCGAAATTGAATGTTGAAGCTCTGAGCAAATTCAAACGACAATAACTTTTTCGTCGGATGTCTGATTGAGTCCCGTAATATATCGAGATGCTCAAAATTGAATGTTGAAGCTCTGAGCTAATTCAAACGACAATAACTTTTAACTCAGATGTCTGATTGAATCCCGTAATATATCGATACGCTCGACATTTAATACGGAAGCTCTGAGGAAATTCAAACGACAATAAACTTTTACTCGGATGTCCGATTGAGTCCTAGAATATATCGAAACACTCGAAATTGAATGTTAAAGCTCTCAGCCAATTCAAACGACAATAACGTTTTACTCGGATGTCTGATTGAGTCGCGTAATATATCGACACGCTCGAAATTGAATGTTGATGGTCGTTGCAAATTCAAACGACAATAACTTTTTACTCTCATGTCTGATTGAGTCCCGTAATATGTCGAGACCCTCGAAATTGAATGTTGAAGCTCTGAGCAAATTCAACGACAATAACTTTTTACTCGGATGTCTGATTGAGTCCCATAATATATCGACACGCTCGAAATTTAAAACGGAAGCTCTAAGCAAATTCAAACAATGATAACTTTTTAATCGGATGTCTGATTGAGTCCCGTAATATATCGACGCGCTTGAAATTGAATGTTGATGGTCGTTGCAAATTCAAACGACAATATCTTTTTACTCTGATGTATGATTGAGTCCCGTAATATATCGAGACGCAGAAAATTGAACGCTGAAGCTCTGAGCAAATTCAAACGACAATAACTTTTTACTCGGATGTCTGATTGAGTCGCCTAATATATCGACACGCTTGAAATAGAATACCGAGGCTCTGAGCAAATTCAAACGACAATAACTGTTTACTCGGATGTCCGATTGAGTCCCAGAATATATCGAAACACTCGAAATTGAATGTTGAAGCTCTCAGCCAATTCAAACGACAATAACTTTTTACTCGGATGTCTGATTGAGTCTCGTAATATATCGACACGTTCGAAATTGAATGTTGATGCTCTGAGCAAATTCGAACGATTAGAACTTTTTACTCGGATGTATGATTGAGTCCCGTAATATATCGAAACGCTCGAAATTGAATACTGAAGCTCTGAGCAAATTCAAACGACAATAACTTTTTACTCGGATGTCTGATTGAGTCCCGAAATATATCGACACGCTCCAAATTGAATGTTGATGCTCTGAGCAAATTCAAACGACAATAACTTTTTACTCGGATGTCTGATTAAGTCTCGTAATATATCGAGACGCTCGAAATTGAATGTTGATGCTCTGAGCAAATTCAAACGACAATAACTTTTTACTCGGATGTCTGATTGAGCCTGGTAATATATCGAAATGCTCAAATTTGAATGCTGAAGCTCTGAGCAAATTCAAACGACAATAACTTTTAACTCGGATGTCTGATTGAGTCCCGTAATATATCGAGACGCTCAAAATTGAATGTTGATTGTCGTTGTAAATTCAAACGACAATAACTTTTTACTCGGATGTCTGATTGAGCCTCGTTAGTGCCGGAGGAGAAGAAATTATGAGGTCAAAACGTATGCCGGAGGAATGGAGGAGAAGCACGTTAGTGCCAATCTATAAGAACAAGGGGGATATACAAAATTGTGCAAATTATAGGGGAATCAAGCTCATGAGTCATACCATGAAATTATGGGAAAGAGTGATTGAACAGAGATTAAGAAAGGAGACTCAAGTTACTGAGAATCAATTTGGTTTCATGCCAGGAAGGTCGACCATGGAAGCGATTTATTTATTACGGCGGGTGATGGAGCAATATCGCATGGCCCAACAAGACTTGCACTTGATTTTTATTGACTTGGAGAAAGCGTATGATAGAGTGCCTAGAGAGATTTTGTGGAAAGCTCTAGAGAAGAAAGGGGTTAGGGTTGCATATATTCGAGCTATCCAAGATATGTATGATAGGGTATCGACTAGTGTTAGGACACAGGGTGGAGAGTCAGACGATTTTCCCATCACAATTGGTTTACATCAAGGGTCAACCCTTAGCCCCTACCTTTTTACCTTAATTCTGGATGTCCTCACGGAACAAATCCAAGAGATAGCGTCGAGATGCATGCTCTTTGCAGATGACATAGTCCTCCTTGGAGAGTCGAGGGAGGAGTTGAATGAGAGGTTGGAAACTTGGAGACGAGCTCTAGAAACACATGGCTTTCGCCTAAGCAGAAGCAAATCGGAGTATATGGAATGTAAGTTCAACAAAAGAAGGAGGGTTTCTAACTCAGAGGTGAAAATAGGAGACCATATTATCCCTCAAGTCACACGGTTTAAATATCTTGGGTCTGTAATACAGGATGATGGGGAAATTGAAGGGGATGTGAATCATCGCATTCAAGCAGGATGGATGAAATGGAGAAAAGCATCGGGGGTGTTATGTGATGCAAAGGTACCGATCAAGCTAAAGGGAAAGTTTTATCGGACTGCGGTAAGACCGGCGATTTTGTACGGAACAGAATGTTGGGCGGTCAAGAGCCAACATGAGAATAAAGTAGGTGTAGCGGAGATGAGGATGTTGCGGTGGATGTGTGGTAAGACCCGACAGGATAAAATTAGAAACGAAGCTATTAGAGAGAGGGTTGGAGTAGCGCCTATTGTAGAGAAGATGGTGGAAAATAGACTTAGGTGGTTTGGGCATGTAGAGAGAAGACCGGTAGACTCTGTAGTGAGGAGAGTAGACCAGATGGAGAGAAGACAAACAATTCGAGGCAGAGGAAGACCCAAAAAGACTATAAGAGAGGTTATAAAAAAGGATCTCGAAATTAATGGTTTGGATAGAAGTATGGTACTTGATAGAACATTATGGCGAAAGTTGATCCATGTAGCCGACCCCACCTAGTGGGATAAGGCGTTGTTGTTGTTGTCTGATTGAGCCTCGTAATATATCGAGATGCTCAAAATTGAATGCTAAAGCTCTGAGCTAATTCAAACGACAATAACTTTTAACTCAGATGTCTGATTGAGTCCCGTAATATATCGAGATGCTCAAAATTGAATGTTGAAGCTCTGAGCTAATTCAAACGACAATAACTTTTAACTCAGATGTCTGATTGAATCCCGTAATATATCGATACGCTCGACATTTAATACGGAAGCTCTGAGCAAATTCAAACGACAATAAACTTTTACTCGGATGTCCGATTGAGTCCTAGAATATATCGAAACACTCGAAATTGAATGTTGAAGCTCTCAGCCAATTCAAACGACAATAACGTTTTACTCGGATGTCTGATTGAGTCGCGTAATATATCGACACGCTCGAAATTGAATGTTGATGGTCGTTGCAAATTCAAACGACAATAACTTTTTACTCTCATGTCTGATTGAGTCCCGTAATATGTCGAGACCCTCGAAATTGAATGTTGAAGCTCTGAGCAAATTCAACGACAATAACTTTTTACTCGGATGTCTGATTGAGTCCCGTAATATATCGACACGCTCGAAATTTAAAACGGAAGCTCTAAGCAAATTCAAACAATGATAACTTTTTAATCGGATGTCTGATTGAGTCCCGTAATATATCGACGCGCTTGAAATTGAATGTTGATGGTCGTTGCAAATTCAAACGACAATATCTTTTTACTCTGATGTATGATTGAGTCCCGTAATATATCGAGACGCTGAAAATTGAACGCTGAAGCTCTGAGCAAATTCAAACGACAATAACTTTTTACTCGGATGTCTGATTGAGTCGCCTAATATATCGACACGCTTGAAATAGAATACCGAGGCTCTGAGCAAATTCAAACGACAATAACTGTTTACTCGGATGTCCGATTGAGTCCCAGAATATATCGAAACACTCGAAATTGAATGTTGAAGCTCTCAGCCAATTCAAACGACAATAACTTTTTACTCGGATGTCTGATTGAGTCTCGTAATATATCGACACGTTCGAAATTGAATGTTGATGCTCTGAGCAAATTCGAACGATTAGAACTTTTTACTCGGATGTATGATTGAGTCCCGTAATATATCGAAACGCTCGAAATTGAATACCGAAGCTCTGAGCAAATTCAAACGACAATAACTTTTTACTCGGATGTCTGATTGAGTCCCGAAATATATCGACACGCTCCAAATTGAATGTTGATGCTCTGAGCAAATTCAAACGACAATAACTTTTTACTCGGATGTCTGATTAAGTCTCGTAATATATCGAGACGCTCGAAATTGAATGTTGATGCTCTGAGCAAATTCAAACGACAATAACTTTTTACTCGGATGTCTGATTGAGCCTGGTAATATATCGAAATGCTCAAATTTGAATGCTGAAGCTCTGAGCAAATTCAAACGACAATAACTTTTAACTCGGATGTCTGATTGAGTCCCGTAATATATCGAGACGCTCAAAATTGAATGTTGATTGTCGTTGCAAATTCAAACGACAATAACTTTTTACTCGGATGTCTGATTGAGCCTCGTAATATATCGAGATGCTCAAAATTGAATGCTAAAGCTCTGAGCTAATTCAAACGACAATAACTTTTAACTCAGATGTCTGATTGAGTCCCTTAATATATCGATACGCTCGACATTTAATACGGAAGCTCTGAGCAAATTCAAACGACAATAAACTTTTACTCGGATGTCCGATTGAGTCCTAGAATATATCGAAACACTCGAAATTGAATGTTGAAGCTCTCAGCCAATTCAAACGACAATAACGTTTTACTCGGATGTCTGATTGAGTCGCGTAATATATCGACACGCTCGAAATTGAATGTTGATGGTCGTTGCAAATTCAAACGACAATAACTTTTTACTCTCATGTCTGATTGAGTCCCGTAATATATCGAGACGCTGAAACTTGAATGCTGAAGCTCTGAGCAAATTCAAACGACAATAACTTTTTACTCGGATGTCTGATTGAGTCGCGTAATATATATCGACACGCTCGAAATTGAATACCGAAGCTCTAAGCAAATTCAAACGACAATAACTTTTTATTCGGATGTCCGATTGAGTCCCAGAATATATCGAAACACTCGAAATTGAATGTTGAAGCTCTCAGCCAATTCAAACGTCAATAACTTTTAACTAGGATGTCGGATTGAGTCTCGTAATATATCGACACGCTCGAAATTGAATGTTGATGCTCTGAGCAAATTCAAACGATAATAACTTTTAACTCGGATGTCGGAATTAGTCCCGTAATATATCGAGACACTCGAAATTGAATATTGAAGCTCTGAGCAAATTCAAGCGATGATAACGTTTTACTAGGATGTCCGATTGAGTCCCGTAATATATCGAGACGCTCGAAATTGAATACCGAAGCTCTGAGCAAATTCAAACGACAATAACTTTTAACTCGGATGTCTGACTGAGTCTCGTAATATGTCGAGACCCTCGAAATTGAATGTTGAAGCTCTGAGCAAATTCAAACGACAATAACTTTTTCCTCGGATGTCTGATTGAGTCCCGTAATATATCGAGATGCTCAAAATTGAATGTTGAAGCTCTAAGCTAATTCAAACGACAATAACTTTTAACTCAGATGTCTGATTGAATCCCGTAATATATCGATACGCTCGACATTTAATACGGAAGCTCTGAGCAAATTCAAACGACAATAAACTTTTACTCGGATGTCCGATTGAGTCCTAGAATATATCGAAACACTCGAAATTGAATGTTGAAGCTCTCAGCCAATTCAAACGACAATAACGTTTTACTCGGATGTCTGATTGAGTCGCGTAATATATCGACACGCTCGAAATTGAATGTTGATGGTCGTTGCAAATACAAACGACAATAACTTTTTACTCTCATGTCTGATTGAGTCCCGTAATATATCGAGACGCTGAAAATTGAATGCTGAAGCTCTGAGCAAATTCAAACGACAATAACTTTTTACTCGGATGTCTGATTGAGTCTCGTAATATATCGACACGCTCGAAATTGAATACCGAAGCTCTAAGCAAATTCAAACGACAATAACTTTTTACTCGGATGTCTAATTAAGTCCCGTAATATATCGAGATACTCAAAATTGAATGTTGTAGCTCCTAGCAAATTCAAACGACAATAACTTTTAACTCGGATGTCTGATTGAGTCCCGTAATATATCGAGACTCTCGAAATTGAATGTTGATTGTCGTTGCAAATTCAAACGACAATAACTTTTTACTCTGATGTCTGATTGAGTCCCGTAATATATCGAGACGCTCGAAATTGAATCTTGATGCTCTGAGCAAAATCAAACGACAATAACTTTTTACTCGGATGTCTGATTGAGTCCCGTAATATATCGAGACGCTCGAAATTGAATACTGAAGCTCTGAGCAAATTCAAACGACAATAACCTTTTACTCGGATGTCTGATTGAGTCCCATAATATATCGAGATGCTCAAAATTGAATGCTGAAGATCTTAGCAAATTCAAACGACAATAACTTTTAACTCGGATGTCTGATTGAGTCCCATAATATATCGAGATGCTTGAAATTGAATACCGAAGCTCTGAGCAAATTCGAAAGAAAATAACTTTTAACTCGGATGTCTGATTGAGTCCCGTAATATATCGAGACGCTCGAAATTGAATGTTGATGGTCGTTGCAAATTGAAACGACAATAACTTTTTACTCTGATGTCTGATTGAGTCCCGTAATATATCGAGACGCTCGAAATTGAATCTTGATGCTCTGAGCAAATTGAAACGACAATAACTTTTTACTCGGATGTCTGATTGAGTCCCGTAATATATCGAGACGCTCGAAATTTAATACGGAAGCTTTGAGCAAATTCAAACGACAATAACTTTTTACTCGGATGACTGATTGAGTCCCGTAATATATCGAGACGCTCGAAATTGAATACCGAAGCTCTGAGCAAATTCGAACGACAATAACTTTTAACTCGGATGTCTGATTGAGTCCCGTAATATATCGAGACGCTCGAAATTTAATACGGAAGCTTTGAACAAATTCAAATGACAATAACTTTTTACTCGGATGTCTGATTGAGTCCCGTAATATATCGACACACTCGAAATTGAATGTTGATGCTCTGAGCAAATTCAAACGACAATAACTTTTAACTCGGATGTTTGATTGAGTTCCGTAGTATATTGAGACGTTCGAAATTGAATACCGAAGCTCTAAGCAAATTCAAACAAGAATAACTATTTACTCGGATGTCCGATTGAGTCCCAGAATATATTGAAACACTCGAAATTGAATGTTGAAGCTCTCAGCCAATTCAAACAACAATAACTTTTTACTCGGATGTCTGATTGAGTCGCGTAATATATCGACACGCTCGAAATTGAATGTTGAGGGTCGTTGCAAATTCAAACGACAATAACTTTTTACTCTGATGTCTGATTGAGTCCCATAATATATCGAGATGCTGAAAATTGAATGCTGAAGGTCTGAGCAAATTCAAACGACAATAACTTTTTACTCGGATGTCTGATTGAGTCGCG
Organism: Glycine soja; assembly: GCF_004193775.1. Classification (NCBI taxonomy): domain Eukaryota; kingdom Viridiplantae; phylum Streptophyta; class Magnoliopsida; order Fabales; family Fabaceae; genus Glycine; species Glycine soja. The sequence continues at coordinate 8,694 of NW_021143918.1, forward strand.
TAATATATCGACACACTCGAAATTGAATACCGAAGTTCTGAGCAAATTCAAACGACAATAACTTTTTACTCGGATGTCCGATTGAGTCCCAGAATATATCGAAACACTCGAAATCGAATGTTGAAGCTCTCAGCCAATTCAAACGACAATAACTTTTAACTCGGATGTCGGATTGAGTATCGTAATATATCGACACGCTCGAAATTGAATGTTGATGCTCTGAGCAAATTCAAACGACAATAACTTTTTACTCGGATGTCTGATTGAGTCACGTAATATATCGACACGCTCGAAATTGAATTCCGAAGCTCTGAGCAAATTCAAACGACAATAACTTTTTACTTGGATGTCCGATTGAGTCCTAGAATATATCGAAACACTCGAAATTGAATTTTAAGCTCTCAGCCAATTCAAACGACAATAACTTTTAACTCGGATGTCGGATTGAGTCTCGTAATATATCGACACGCACGTGTCATACCCTAATTTCGTCCGGGGACCTTTGCTTGATGACATGCGACCTTTCTTTGGTCCTTGTGAGGTGCTTGGTACCCATCATTAGGCAATTTGTGAAATTCCAGGACATGCCGGAAAAACCAAAAAAATATTGATGCACAATCCGTAAGTTTCCGTGACACACCGGAAATCAAATGGAAGCATCGTTGCATAATTAAGTGAGGTTCTGTAACATTCCGTAAGTCAAAAAGGGGATGATTATGTAATCCGCAAGGTTCCGTAACATTACGGAAAGAAAACAAGTATCGTTACGAAATTCGTAAGTTTCCGTAACTTTACGAAAAAAGAATCACCAAAAAACAGTAGAGGGGGTGTACTTAGTAAAAATGGGGGTGCAAATAGCACCCAGGCCCACTTGGGCCCTCCAGAATATTCCTCCAGAAGGCTGTTGCTTCTGGAGGAAGCAACCTGGCTCGCCTGGGCGAGCTGGGCGGCAACCACCTCCCCTATTTTGCTATAAATAGGGGAGGAAGTGAAGAAGAAAAAGGTTCAGCCCCTTTGGCACTTCTCTCTCTTTCGAATTTGCTTGGGAAAATTGTTTCCGTGAAGAAAATCTAAGCCGAGGCGCTTCCGAAACGTTTCCGTAACGTTTTCCGTGAGGAATCTCGCAAAGGTTTCAACCGTTCTTCGACGTTCTTCATTCGTTCTTCATCGTTCTTCGATCTTCAACGGGTAAGTACCTCGAACCAAGCTTTTCGATCCATTCTATGTACCCGTAGTGGTCCACATTGTGTTTCGTGCATTTTTATTCTCGTTTTGTTTACTTTTTATACCCCCTGTTGACGTGCTTAAGCCATTTTACTTAAGTCATTTCTCGCTTAACTTAAAAACAAAATCAATTTCCACCGAACGTTTGAATTGTATTATCCATTAACTTCGGTTAAAATGAATTTCGACCGTTCGGTCGTGCCGTAACCACGTTGGAAATCAAAAAGAGGTAAAAAATAATATAATAATAAAAAAACATCTTTTAGTAAAATAAAGCGGAAAATCAATCGGACGTTTTCTCTTTGGGATTTCTCATTCTTAATCGAATTGATTAATAACTAAAGTGAAACTAAGGCTAAAATCAACTCGCCTAGTCAAGCTCGTCCACAAAAATAGGCTTTGGAAGTTTGTCATTTCAATTTCTCACTAAGTAAAATGGATCATTTTTAAGGTCCAACGCCTTAAAATGATCACGTCTTAAGTAAAAAGAATCACTTGATAAGAAAGAACTACGTAGGTCTGATTTTCTCATCCCAAATTGAGGAATACGTAGGAGCAAAGGGAAACACCCTTGTCGACCACAAAAAAGAGAAAAATATAAAAAGGTACGAAGGACATAGAAATGTAAAAAAGGGAACATAAAAATCAAAGTCATGTTTGCACATTCGATTAAAGGCTGTCGTCCCTTGGGACGGACGTGTGAGGTGCTAATACCTTCCCCGTGCGTAAATACAACTCCCGAACCTTTTCACTAAAAAGTTCGTAGATCGCGTCTTTTCCGGTTTTTCCGACGTTTTCCTCAAATAAACGTTGGTGGCGACTCCGTGCGTATTCCTTTCGTGGAACACGCATCCCGCGAGTCACGCGTCGCCCTCCCGCCGAAGGGTAGGTTGCGACAGTTGGCGACTCCACTGGGGAACTGTTTTTAGAGAGTTAGGCCATTTAATTTTGTGCAATGTTTTACCGTGACTTACCCCTTTGTTGGTTTCCTTTCATTATGTTCTTGTGTATATAAACTCTTTGTTGCTTTTAGTGCGTTTTAAATGTGTGCATGAAGTAAATATTTATTCATTTGATGCACACAAACACCAACACTATTTGCACACACTGTGAGTGAAAAAGGGCCCTATACCCGGGTTCATGGGAGCATAAGGAGTGGAGGTGAATCTGTGATCATGCTAGGTCTCCGACTTGCTTGATTACAGTGAACCCTCATCTAGAGCTTTTCTCTTTGAAAACCTATTGTTGCTAGTAGTCCCTACTGCTACAATATGTTCTTCAAAGGGGATGATACCTCTAGAAACCATCAAGAGAGATATAACTACCTTGGGGATTATTGCTAAAAGCCTAGTTAGTTCTCTCCCTTATAGGTCCCTTAAATAGGGGCACGGAGCAAACACGCTGCGTGCCATTTTTTACACTGTCATGCATGAGTATCATATACCCTTTTGCTTATGTTCGGTAAATATTGTCATACTGTGTACATTCCTGCATTGTGTCTTTTGCATAGGCATTGCATATGGGTTCTGTCTTGATCCCTACTGTAAACAAACCAACGGAGGGTCCGTGTCGCCTTCTTAAAAACGTGCGTTGGGGCATTTTGCTACCCCTAGACGTCGTATCTAAGAAGGGGACAAATTCCCCGGACCCCCGCATTCCTAGATTGCATCTGTGTCATATGCATTCCATCATGCATTCATTCATCCCACCCATGAGATATCGGAGTTTTGATTTGCACCAGCTTTTGTCTCACTTTAGTAAGCATGGGAACAAATCAAACCGGCAAGAGGTTCTACCAAGTCAAGGTCAAAAGCCTAGATACCACCAGCATCAAGGAATTAGGGCGGTTGATGGAACCCCTCCAAATGCAAGCCTTCCGCAAGACTTACGGAAAGATCTTAGAGTTAACCATAGCAGAGGTGTCCATAGAAGCCATTGTATCACTTACCCAATACTACGACCAGCCTTTGAGGTGCTTCACATTCGGGGACTTCCAATTAGTACCAACCATTGAAGAATTTGAGGAAATTCTAGGATGTCCTCTCGGGGGAAGAAAACCATATCTTTCCTCCGGGTGTCTCCCCTCTTTGAGCAGAATTGCAACTGTGGTCAAGGATTCAGCAAGAGGTTTGGACCGCATAAAACAGACTCGGAACGGCATAGCGGGCCTACCACAGAGGTACCTAGAAGACAAGGCGAGGGGTATGGCCAATCAAGGAGATTGGGTCCCGTTTATGGATGTGTTAGCTTTGCTAATTTTTGGGGTCGTCCTCTTTCCAAACGTGGATGGTTTGGTGGACCTAGCAGCAATCGACGCTTTCCTTGCCTACCACCATAGCAAGGAAAGTCCGGTGGTAGCTGTCTTGGCAGATCTATTTGACACATTTGACCGAAGGTGCGAAAAGAGTAGCGCACGGATCATTTGTTGCTTACCCGCCCTCTGTGTTTGGTTGGTTTCGCACTTGTTCCAACAAGACACAAGACATCCACGTCCGCTCCTGAGCCATCGCTCGTGTACTGAAAAGAGGAGAATAGATTGGGACCAGCTCTTGGCCGGGATAGGAGGTAGAACAATCAGTTGGTTCCCCCGATGGAAAGAAGGAAAAGAAGGGGTCCTCTTCTCATGTGGAGGATACCCAAACATTCCGCTGGTAGGAACGAGGGGTTGTATTAACTACAATCCCGCGCTCGCTATAAGACAACTAGGGTACCCCATGAGGGGAGCACCGACGGAAGAAAGCATGTCTCCTTTCCTTGTGAGGGATTTCGGCGCACAAAATTCCAAGACTATACAAAGAATCCATAAGGCATGGGAAACCCCGTTGAAGAAAGATCAAGAACTTAGAGGCATTCGTAATGGCATCATTGGTGGCTACCACGAATGGCTAAAAGTTCATATACGAGGTTTAGATTGGCTCGCCAAGTTAAAAGTCGTCAGCGAAGAGAGTTTTGAAGCACCGGAAGAGGACGAAGAAGTCCAAGCTCTCAAAAGCGAGTTAGGAAAGGCAAAACTTGCCAAGGAGAAGTTCAAGTTGGCCGCTACACACGTTCGGAAGGAGTGTGCCGGGTTACAGAAAGAGAATGCAATTACCGCAAGAGCCCTTGAACAAGAGACCAAGAGGGCTCGCAAGGAAGAGTATGGCCGGAACAAATTTCGCGGAGCTCTATGGGGTAGCAATAGTGAACTCAAGTTGCGAAGGGAAGAAAGAGACTAGTCGCGAACACATAGCATGGTTCTGAAAGAGGAGTTGATTGCTTGTTCAAGGTCCAAAAGAAGCTTGTCTCAGCGTTTATGCGAGACAGAGACCAACATGCTAGCTATCATCGCCAAGTACCAAGAAGAGTTAGGTCTAGCCGCGGCCCACGAGCATAGGATTGCGGACGAATATGCCCAAGTATACGCGGAAAAAGAGGCTAGAGGAAGGGTGATCGACTCTTTACACCAAGAGGCAACCATGTGGATGGATCGGTTTGCTCTTACCTTGAACGGGAGTCAAGAACTTCCCCGATTGTTAGCCAAGGCCAAAGCGATGGCAGACACCTACTCCACCCCCGAAGAGATTCACGGGCTTCTCGGCTATTGTCAGCATATGATAGACTTAATGGCCCACATAATTAGAAATCGTTAGGAAAACTTGTATGGTCTCTCAGACCTTGACTAGATATGATTTCCTTTTTGAAATAAAATGAGTTGGTCCCATGTTTCTACTCCAAAAACTTGTGCAAATCAAATCACTCCTACGTTTCATCTCTAGCATGCATTTTCTTTCTTTACCCACTCCTCACGTTTGGTTTTTTAGGGAAAAAACACCATAACTAAACGCGCCGCAAGGGATCCCTATCGCACCAGATCCAAATCTAAAACGATGGGTGATCAAGAGGAGACGCAGGAACAGATGAAAGCCGACATGTCGGCTCTGAAAGAACAAATGGCCTCCATGATGGAGGCCATGTTAAGTATGAAGCAGCTCATAGAGAAGAACGCGGCCACCGCCGCCGCTGTCAGTTCGGCTGCCGAAGCAGACCCGACTCTCTTGGCAACTACGCACCATCCTCCCTCAAACATAGTAGGACGGGGAAGGGACACACTGGGGCACGATGGCAGCCCTCACCTGGGATACAACCGAGCGGCTTACCCTTATGGATTGCCGCCCAACTATTCACCACCCGTCTTGCAAGAAGATGCGGGCCACATTGCTTCTCCCGTCCATGAAAGAGAGCCTCCTCAGCAGCCCGACGAAGTCCACAAAGACCCTCAAGATTATGCTCGAAGGGATGTCGAGTTCTATCCCCCGATCCCCGAAGGGCCGGCACCAGGCACGTTGCCTCAACCCAACATCGCAGCATCACCAATAGTTTTGTCCACGGAAGGGCCGCCCCCAGCAACTGAAGAAAGGAGGAAGCTCGATCTCCTTGAGGAAAGATTGAGGGCTGTGGAAGGATTTGGGGACTATCCATTTGCAGACATGACGGATCTTTGCTTAGTACCCGATGTTGTTATTCCCCCGAAGTTCAAAGTGCCGGACTTCGACAAGTATAAAGGGACGACTTGTCCCAAAAACCATCTCAAAATGTACTGCCGTAAGATGGGCGCCCACTCTAAAGATGAAAAGCTGTTGATACACTTCTTTCAGGATAGCTTGGCCGGAGCTGCGGTAGTGTGGTACACTAATTTGGAAGCTTCCCGTATCCGTACTTGGAAGGATCTGATTACCGCCTTCCTAAGGCAGTATCAGTACAATTCTGATATGGCTCCTGACCGTACTCAACTGCAGAATATGTTCAAGAAAGAGGGTGAAACCTTTAAAGAATATGCGCAGCGATGGAGGGATTTGGCGGCACAAGTAGCTCCTCCCATGGTTGAGAGAGAGATGATCACCATGATGGTAGACACTCTGCCAGTGTTCTACTATGAGAAGCTAGTGGGTTACATGCCGTCCAGCTTTGCGGATCTGGTGTTTGCCGGGGAAAGAATCGAGGTTGGATTGAAAAGAGGAAAGTTTGATTACGTGTCCTCCACAAACGCGAATGCCAAAAGAATCGGGGCAACAGGGGCAAAAAGGAAGGAAGGAGATGCCCATGCCGTCTCTTCAACACCCGCATGGGTCAAACCCCAACAAACACCTCATGGTACCCATCAGTACGCGCAACATCACCCAAGCTTCTCGGCTCATGCTGGGAACGCCTCTAGTTCAACACCCGTGCAGCCTAAGGCACCCACCCAGAGGGAAGCTCCCCAAGTTCCAACTCCGAACACGACTCGACCGGCCGGTAATTCCAACACGACAAGGAACTTCCCTCCGAGGCCATTGCCGGAATTCACCCCACTCCCAATGACGTACGAAGATCTTCTGCCATCCCTCATCGCCAATCATTTGGCCGTGGTAACTCCCGGAAGGGTCCTCGAACCCCCTTTCCCGAAGTGGTATGACCCTAACGCAACTTGCAAGTACCATGGGGGTGTCCCGGGGCATTCCGTCGAAAAATGCTTGGCCCTTAAATACAAGGTCCAACATTTAATGGATGCTGGATGGCTGACTTTCCAAGAGGATCGGCCCAATGTGAGAACCAACCCGCTCGCCAATCATGGAGGGGGAGCGGTTAATGCAGTTGAGTCCGATAGGCCGCACAGGTCTAAACCTTTAAGGGATGTGGCAACCCCTAGGAGGTTTATCTTTGAGGCCCTACAAAAAGGAGGTGTGATTCCCCATAGTGGGTGTAAGGAGGATTTCTGTCTGCTACACTCCGGCGAGATGCATGACATGGAGACGTGTTTGGAAGTAGAGGAATTATTACAGCGGATGATAGATCAAGGTCGACTGGAAGTCGGCATTGAAGGAAAAGAAGAGCAGCATATATGCATGCAATCTACGGAGGGGAGCGGTGTTGTGAAGCCCAAACCCTTGGTGATATACTTCACTAAAAGCGCAGCTTCGCAAAAGCCCGGACACCCTTTAATAGCCAAACCTGTTCCTTTCCCGTACCAAAATAGCCACGCGGTCCCGTGGAGATATACACCTCCGGGGAAGAAGGAAGAAGAAGTCACTGACGTCATCTCGCTGTCAGCTAAAGTAACAAATATCACGGGACTGAGTGGTGTGACCCGTAGTGGTCGTGTGTTCGCACCTCCGGACCTACCAGTCCAACCCGCCGACGTCAAGGGAAAAGGAAAAGTGGTGGAGGAGCAAGATGGCGAAGCACCCCACGCTTCGAATAAAGACATTCCAGCAAAGGGGCCCCCGGAGAAAAAGGATGGTAGAAAGGAGGTGTCGCTAGAGGAAGCCAGCGAGTTCCTTCGGATAATTCAGCAGAGCGAATTCAAGGTTATCGAACAGCTCAACAAAACCCCGGCTAGGGTCTCGCTGTTAGAGTTACTTATGAGCTCCGAGCCTCATCGGGCTCTGCTAGTAAAAGTGCTGAACGAGGCTCACGTGGCCCAAGATATCTCGGTAGAAGGTTTTGGAGGGCTGGTCAACAATATCACTGCCAACAACTATCTTGCCTTCGCCGAAGAAGAAATCCCCGCCGAGGGGAGAGGGCATAATAAGGCTTTACACGTATCAGTCAAGTGTATGGACCATATCGTAGCCAAGGTGCTCATCGATAATGGTTCCAGTTTAAACGTGATGCCTAAGAGCACTTTGGAGAAGTTACCATTCAATGCTTCCCACTTAAAACCAAGTTCAATGGTGGTTCGGGCCTTCGACGGCACTCGCCGAGAGGTTAGGGGAGAGATCGATCTCCCAGTACAAATAGGCCCTCACACCTGTCAAGTCACTTTCCAAATAATGGACATTAACCCCCCCTACAGCTGCCTGTTGGGGCGCCCGTGGATCCACTCAGTGGGAGTTGTGCCTTCTACACTCCACCAAAAGCTGAAATTCGTAGTGGAGGGGCACTTGGTCATCGTGTCAGGCGAGGAAGATATCTTGGTAAGCTGCCCATCCTCCATGCCTTATGTGGAAGCCGCAGAAGAATCGTTAGAAACCGCTTTCCAGTCTTTTGAGGTGGTCAGCATTTCCTCCGTGGACTCCCTCTTTGGGCAACCTTGTCTGTCCGATGCAGCGGTAATGATGGCCCGAGTTATGTTGGGGAACGGTTATGAACCCGGGATGGGTTTAGGCAAAGACAACGGTGGCATAACTAGCCTGATAAAAACCCAAGGAAATCGTGGGAAGTATGGTTTAGGCTATAAGCCCACTCAGGCGGACATGAAAAGAAGCATCGCGGGAAGGAAGAACAGTGGTCAGAGCTCGCGTTGGAGACAAGAAAGTGAAGGAAGCCCGCCCTGCCACATAAGTAGAAGCTTTATAAGCGCGGGTTTGGGAGACAAAGGTCAAGCGTTCGCGATATGCGAAGATGATATTCCGAGTACTTTGGATTTGGTACGACCATGCTCTCCTGATTTCCAGCTGGGAAATTGGCGAGTGGAGGAACGCCCCGGCATTTACGCAACAAGCATGATGTAAACCTTTACGGTTTTAAAAGCTCTATAGTTGGGCCTAGGCTTTAGAGTTTTTCCTTTTGTTAAGGCTTTGTGTCTTTTGTTTTTGAATTTATAATACAAGGATCTTTCTTCATCTATTCCTGGTCTCTACCCATTCTCATTCATTTGCATGTTTACTTCTTTTTCTGAAACGGCAGATCCGATGACGAGTCCCCCGAAGGTACTAATACCTGGGACCCGCCTATCGACTTCGAGCAAGAAATGAATCAAACGGAAGATGAAGGAAATGAGGATGTGGGACTTCCCCCAGAACTAGAAAGAATGGTCGCTCATGAGGACCAAGAAACAGGGCCTCATCAAGAAGAAACAGAGCTGGTAGACTTAGGAATTGGCAGTGGAAAGAGGGAAGTAAAGATAGGTACAGGTATTACCGCACCTATCCGTGAAGAATTAATAATCCTGCTAAAAGACTACCAAGACATCTTTGCTTGGTCATACCAAGATATGCCCGGTTTGAGTTCTGACATTGTACAGCACCGATTACCTTTAAATCCCGAGTGTTCCCCGGTGAAACAAAAACTGAGAAGGATGAAGCCCGAAACATCCTTGAAGATAAAAGAAGAAGTGAAGAAGCAATTTGACGCTGGATTTCTGGCCGTCGCTCGATATCCAGAATGGGTTGCCAACATCGTACCAGTTCCTAAAAAAGATGGAAAAGTACGAATGTGTGTGGATTATCGGGACCTGAATCGGGCCAGTCCCAAGGACAATTTTCCTTTACCACACATTGATGTCCTCGTAGATAACACGACCAATTTCGCTTTATTTTCCTTCATGGACGGTTTCTCTGGTTACAATCAGATAAAGATGGCGCCCGAGGATATGGAAAAGACTACTTTCGTCACCCTGTGGGGAACGTTCTGTTACAAGGTGATGTCCTTTGGACTCAAGAATGCTGGGGCAACTTATCAACGGGCCATGGTAGCTTTGTTCCATGATATGATGCATCAAGAGATCGAGGTCTACGTGGACGATATAATTGCTAAATCTAAATCCGAGGAAGAACACCTTGTCAACCTGCGGAAATTGTTCGAAAGGCTTAAGAAATATCAATTAAGGTTGAACCCCGCTAAGTGTACCTTCGGGGTCAAATCAGGGAAATTGCTTGGTTTCATTGTAAGCCAGAAAGGGATAGAGGTAGACCCCGAAAAAGTGAAGGCTATCCTTGAGATGCCAGAACCCCGTACAGAGAGGCAAGTCCGAGGGTTCCTGGGGCGCTTGAATTATATTGCCAGATTCATATCGCAGCTCACCGCCATTTGTGAGCCGTTGTTTAAACTCTTGCGCAAAAACCAAACTGATCGATGGAATGAGGATTGCCAAGAGGCTTTTGGAAGGATCAAAAAGTGCCTAATGAATCCTCCCGTGCTTATGCCACCAGTACCTGGAAGACCTCTCATTTTGTACATGACAATCTTGGACGAGTCAATGGGGTGTATGCTGGGGCAACATGACGAATCCGGGAAGAAAGAGCGCGCTGTTTACTACCTAAGTAAGAAGTTCACGACCTGTGAGATGAATTACTCCTTGCTCGAAAGAACGTGTTGTGCTTTAGTATGGGCATCCCATCGCCTAAGGCAATACATGCTGAGCCATACTACCTGGTTGATATCCAAAATGGACCCGGTTAAGTACATCTTTGAAAAGCCAGCTCTCACAGGACGAATCGCCCGGTGGCAAGTCTTGCTATCTGAGTTTGATATAGTCTACGTCACCCAAAAGGCGATAAAAGGAAGCGCTTTGGCAGATTATTTGGCTCAACAGCCTCTTAACGACTACCAGCCCATGCATCCGGAATTCCCGGATGAGGACATCATGGCCTTGTTCGAGGAAAAGTTGGACGAAGATCGGGACAAATGGACTGTATGGTTTGACGGAGCGTCAAACGTTCTAGGTCATGGCGTTGGGGCAGTGTTGGTCTCTCCGGACAATCAATGTGTACCTTTCACAGCGAGGCTAGGATTCGACTGCACCAACAACATGGCCGAATATGAAGCATGTGCCCTAGCCGTCCAGGCAGCAATTGACTCCAATGTCAAACTACTCAAGGTGTACGGCGACTCAGCGTTGGTAATCCATCAGCTGAGAGGGAAATGGGCCCCGAACTACGAAGGGCCTTTTGTTGTGAAGAGGGCTTTTTCCGGAGGAGCCCTGGTGCTTACCAACATGGATGGCGAAGAGCTACCTTCACCCGTGAACTCTGATGTCGTCAAACAATATTATGCTTAGAAGCTGGGGCAATTAAGGATGTCGCTGCATGTTCTTTATCTTTATGCGTTTTCTGGATTTCCCCCAGGGACTTCCTGTCTGTTGTATCTCTCGTTACAATCCTTCAAAGAAATGAACGTGGATTCGAAGCTTTTAGTCCTCACGTTAGTTTCACACCTTGCGTTAATCTGTGATCACCTGGGCCCTTCCGCTCAGTTCATGGGATCCCCCAAGCGCTTAATTAGAATTGAACCTGAACCAACTTTCCCTAAATTTGTTGCGTTTGAAAACATTCATGCATACACATACGCATACGCATGCATATTGTTGTGGTAAAACAGAGGCAGGATCATCTTGGGCTACCTTCTGGGGTAGAGACAAAACATGAACGGCAGAAACCAATCAAGGTAAGATAATGACGCGGTCAAGATTGGCCATACCTGGTTGTTTATTACTTGTAGGTACTTAAGGACAGATGCAAGTGGGGATGGGGTCACGGCCGACCGATCGTTGCCCCTTCTCTGCGCGAAACGAGCAGAGAATGTCGCTGCAAGGCAGCCCCGTATCCTTTGTATTTTGCAGCTTTCTTTTACTATTTGTTTGTTTTAAAAAAAGTAAAATAAGTAATCAACATCTAAATTCTAACCTAAGTAAGTTCAAGTTAGGCAAGATGCTAATCCATGAGAAGGGAGGGGACATGGTTAATGTTCCCCTCAAAAAAAAAAAAAGTGCAGGTTAGCTCGCCTGGGCGAGCTGGGCTCGCCTGGGCGAGCTGGGCGAGCTGGGCGAGCTGGGCGAGCCTGGGCTCGCCACCCCTGCACCAAATTATAAGAATGAAGAAAAGGGGGACATTTTTGCATTCAAAAACTTCTTTTCCCCCCTTTCAAAAGCCATACCCACGGGATTGACGAGTTTGCAGCCCTAGGGTCATCCTTTTTTGCATTTTTGATTCCGTTTTGCGCTTTTGTTCATCACCAACAAGTAAGTGTTCCATCCCTAAGCTTTCTAGCTTTTCATTGGTGTATTTTGATCTCCTTTTGGTGCTCTAAATTGTGGGAGTGTGCTCAAATATATGGGGCAATTTTGGTTTGTTTTCTTGCTTGATTAGGTTGAATTAGGGGTGTGTATGGGATGGCCCTAGGCCTATAATGCATTTTGGAACAATGGGACATGCCACATTGTCCCCGTTCTCTTGCTATTGACGCCTAAACGCGCGCCCACCAAGTGTTCGGTGAAATGCCTCAATGGCATTAGCGCGTGACTTTTGTAAGGAAACAACCCATGGGGCATTTTGGTTTGTACACATTTTCTATTTTTGGAATATGTATTCATTCCCGAAAAAGGCTAGAGTAATTGCCCCACATATATCCTAGGCCTAGGAACTAAAATTTTATGCAAAAAGAACACAAGAGGAGGTGCATATTGGGTAAAGTTACCCTTTTTGGCCAGCAATCAGCTATGGGCCACACTACAATATTTTCCCTACGCCTAGATGTTTAGGAATTTTGCTCGTCATGAATGTGTAGGTTTAGAATAGGTAGCAAGATACCTTTGGCAATTTACACTTTGGGTATGATAGCAAGATACTTGGATGTATGTATATATAATTTTTGGTAGTCAAAATGTCTCACAAAAAATATATATAAATATGTTGCATGTTATGTGAAGAAACCATATTACAAGAAATATATACCTTTTAATTTGAATACAATTTTAGTCAGCAAAGGAAAATATGCTTGAATTTGCATGCGGCTTTAGGTAGCAAAAACTTGAAAAAAAAGGCATGAAATGTAGCACCTTATTGTGTAGGTAGTCAAGATTCATCGTGAAGTTTGTATATGTATAGGTATTAGAAATACCAAGGTGAGCGCATGTGCAATTTTTGGTACCCCAAAATGCTTTGAGTATGCATGTGTGTAAATTCAGCCAAGGAGGCGTGTGTGATGTAAATAACAAATACACCTTGGGAGTACATGTAAATAATCTAGGTAATGAAGCTACCTTGATTGTATATGGGTGCATTTTTCTTAGTTAATAGGATGTCTTGTGCAAGTGAACGTTCGTAAGGAAATATGCGCATAAGCTTGCTCTAAATTTACATGGATGTTTGTATTTATGGGAGGAGGTTGTATGCCATTTTTGTTTTAAGAGTAGTGTCCCACTGGTAAGACTAACTTTCCAAATGTTTGCCTTCGCAGGAAATGGCCCCGAGGAAGCTTGCCTCAAAGAGGTCCAGGAAGGACAAGGCAGCCGAAGGAACTAGTTCCGCTCCGGAGTATGACAGTCACCGCTTTAGGAGTGCTGTACACCAGCAGCGCTTCGAGGCCATCAAGGGATGGTCGTTTCTCCGGGAGCGACGCGTCCAGCTCAGGGACGACGAGTATACTGATTTCCAGGAGGAAATAGGGCGCCGGCGGTGGGCACCACTGGTTACTCCTATGGCCAAGTTTGATCCAGAAATAGTCCTTGAGTTTTATGCCAATGCTTGGCCAACAGAGGAGGGCGTGCGTGACATGAGATCCTGGGTAAGGGGTCAGTGGATCCCGTTAGATGCCGACGCTATCGGCCAACTCCTAGGATATCCGTTGGTGTTGGAAGAGGGCCAGGAATGTGAGTATGGCCAGAGGAGGAACCGGTCTAATGGGTTCGATGAGGAGGCCATCACCCAGCTGCTATGTATACCGGGCAGGATTTCGCCCGGACTGCTGCAGGGAGGCGAGTGCGAATCATGCACACCAACATGACCACCTTGACCCAGATATGGATGACGTTGCTCCTTAGCACATCCTGCCCACCGATCATAATTCTGACCTTCCCCATGCCGAAGTGTCAGCTGGTGTACGCCATCCTGACACGGATGAGCATCCATGTGGCTCAGTTGATCGCTGATGCCATCTATATTTTTGCAGGTATGGCGCCCACTAGGCATCCTTTGGACCCAGATAAGTCCAACAGGGCCTGGGATTCCCCGCACTGATCACAGGACTCTGCCAGTCGTTCGGAGTCCCCGTTGCACC
>NW_021143919.1:0-28050 GCF_004193775.1 Glycine soja
ACATCCGAGTCAAAAAGTTATGGCCGTTTGAATTTGCCTTCACTCCATGTTTAATTTCTAGCATCTAGATATACTATGCGCCTTAATCGGACATCCAAGTGAAAAGTTATCACCATTTAAATTTCTTGACACTTCCGTTGTTTAATTTTCGAGCGCTCGATATATTATTTACCTGAATCGGACATCCGAGTCAAAAGTTATGGCAGTTTCAATTTCCATGTGCTTCATGTTTAATTTTGAGCATCTTCGATATATTATGCACCTGAATCGGACATCTGAGGGAAAAGTTATGCCATATGAGATTGCTGAGAGCTTCCGTTGTTCAGTTTCGAGCGACTCGATATATTATTGGCCTGAATCGGACATCCGAGTCAAAAGTTATGGCCGTTTCAATTTGCCTTCACTCCATGTTTAATTTAGCATCTGATATACTATGCCGCTAAATCGGCATCCAAGTGAAAAGTTATCACCATTTAAATTTCTTGACACTTTCCGTTGTTTAATTTTCGAGCGACTCGATATATTATTTACCTGAATCGGACATCCGAGTCAAAAGTTATGGCAGTTTCAACTTTCCATGTGCATCAAAGTTTAATTTTGAGCATCTCGATATATTATGCACCTGAATCGGACATCTGAGGGAAAAGTTATGCCATATGAGATAGCTGAGAGCTTCCGTTGTTCAGTTTCGAGCGACTCGATATATTATTGGCCTGAATCGGACATCCGAGTCAAAAGTTATGGCCGTTTCAATTTGCCTTGCACTCTCATGTTTAATTTCTAGCATCTGATATACTATGCGCCTGAATCGGACATCCAAGTGAAAAGTTATCACCATTTAAATTTCTTGAGACTTTCCGTTGTTTAATTTTCGAGCGACTCGATATATTATTTCCTGAATCGGACATCCGAGTCAAAAGTTATGGCAGTTTAAACTTTCCATGTGCTTCCATGTTTAATTTTGAGCATCTCGATATATTATGCACCTGAATCGGAAATCTGAGTGAAAAGTTATGCCATATGAGATAGCTGAGAGCTTCCGTTGTTCAGTTTCGAGCGACTCGATATATTATTGGCCTGAATCGGACATCCGAGTCAAAAGTTATGGCCGTTTCAATTTGCCTTGCACTCTCATGTTTAATTTCTAGCATCTAGATATACTATGCGCCTGAATCGGACATCCAAGTGAAAAGTTATCACCATTTAAATTTCTTGAGACTTTCCGTTGTTTAATTTCTGAGCAACTCGATATAATATTTACGTGAATCGGACATCCGAGTCAAAAGTTATGGTAGTTTAAACTTTCCATGTGTTTCCATATTTAATTTTGAGCAACTCGATATATTATGCACCTGAATCGGACATCTGAGTGAAAAGTTATGCCATATGAGATAGCTGAGAGCTTCCGTTGTTCAGTTTCGAGCGACTCGATATATTATTGGCCTGAATCGGACATCCGAGTCAAAAGTTATGGCCGTTTCAATTTGCCTTGCACTCCCATGTTTAATTTCTAGCATCTAGATATACTATGCGCCTGAATCGGACATCCAAGTGAAAAGTTATCACCATTTAAATTTCTTGAGACTTTCCGTTGTTTAATTTCGAGCGACTCGATATAATATTTACTGAATCGGAATCCGAGTCAAAAGTTATGGTAGTTTAAACTTTCCATGTGTTTCCATGTTTAATTTTGAGCATCTCGATATATTATGCACCTGAATCGGACATCTGAGTGAAAAGTTATGAAATATGATTTAGCTGAGAGCATCCGTTGTTCAGTTTCGAGCGACTCGATTTATTATTGGCCTGAATCGGACATCCGAGTCAAAAGTTATGGCCGTTTCAATTTGCCTTGCACTCCCATGTTTAATTTCTAGCATCTAGATATACTATGCTCCTGAATCGGACATCCAAGTTAGAAGTTATCACCATTTAAATTTCTTGAGACTTTCCGTTGTTTAATTTTCGACTGACCAGATATATTATTTTCCTGAATCGGACATCCGAGTCAAAAGTTATGGTAGTTTAAACTTTCCATGTGCTTCCATGTTTAATTTTGAGCATCTCGATATATTATGCACCTGAATCGGACATCTGAGTGAAAAGTTATGCCATATGAGATAGCTGAGAGCATCCGTTGTTCAGTTTCGAGCGACTCGATATATTATTGGCCTGAATCGGACATCCGAGTCAAAAGTTATGGCCGTTTCAATTTGCCTTGCACTCTCATGTTTAATTTCTAGCATCTAGATATACTATGCGCCTGAATCGGACATCCAAGTGAAAAGTTATCACCATTTAAATTTCTTGAGACTTTCCGTTGTTTAATTTTCGAGCGACTCGATATATTATTTTCCTGAATCGGACATCCGAGTCAAAAGTTATGGCAGTTTAAACTTTCCATGTGCTTCCATGTTTAATTTTGAGCATCTCGATATATTATGCACCTGAATCGGACATCTGAGGGAAAAGTTATGCCATATGAGATAGCTGAGAGCTTCCGTTGTTCAGTTTCGAGCGACTCGATATATTATTGGCCTGAATCGGACATCCGAGTCAAAAGTTATGGCCGTTTCAATTTGCCTTCACTCCCATGTTTAATTTCTAGCATCTAGATATACTATGCGCCTAAATCGGACATCCAAGTGAAAAGTTATCACCATTTAAATTTCTTGACACTTTCCGTTGTTTAATTTTCGAGCGACTCGATATATTATTTACCTGAATCGGACATCCGAGTCAAAAGTTATGGCAGTTTCAACTTTCCATGTGCATCAAAGTTTAATTTTGAGCATCTCGATATATTATGCACCTGAATCGGACATCTGAGGGAAAAGTTATGCCATATGAGATAGCTGAGAGCTTCCGTTGTTCAGTTTCGAGCGACTCGATATATTATTGGCCTGAATCGGACATCCGAGTCAAAAGTTATGGCCGTTTCAATTTGCCTTGCACTCTCATGTTTAATTTCTAGCATCTAGATATACTATGCGCCTGAATCGGACATCCAAGTGAAAAGTTATCACCATTTAAATTTCTTGAGACTTTCCGTTGTTTAATTTTCGAGCGACTCGATATATTATTTACCTGAATCGGACATCCGAGTCAAAAGTTATGGCAGTTTAAACTTTCCATGTGCTTCATGTTTAATTTTGAGCATCTCGATATATTATGCACCTGAATCGGACATCTGAGTGAAAAGTTATGCCATATGAGATAGCTGAGAGCTTCCGTTGTTCAGTTTCGAGCGACTCGATATATTATTGGCCTGAATCGGACATCCGAGTCAAAAGTTATGGCCGTTTCAATTTGCCTTGCACTCTCATGTTTAATTTCTAGCATCTAGATATACTATGCGCCTGAATCGGACATCCAAGTGAAAAGTTATCACCATTTAAATTTCTTGAGACTTTCCGTTGTTTAATTTTCGAGCGACTCGATATATTATTTTCCTGAATCGGACATCCGAGTCAAAAGTTATGGCAGTTTAAACTTTCCATGTGCTTCCATGTTTAATTTTGAGCATCTCGATATATTATGCACCTGAATCGGACATCTGAGTGAAAAGTTATGCCATATGAGATAGCTGAGAGCTTCCGTTGTTCAGTTTCGAGCGACTCGATATATTATTGGCCTGAATCGGACATCCGAGTCAAAAGTTATGGCCGTTTCAATTTGCCTTGCACTCTCATGTTTAATTTCTAGCATCTAGATATACTATGCGCCTGAATCGGACATCCAAGTGAAAAGTTATCACCATTTAAATTTCTTGAGACTTTCCGTTGTTTAATTTCTGAGCGACTCGATATATTATTTACGTGAATCGGACATCCGAGTCAAAAGTTATGGTAGTTTAAACTTTCCATGTGTTTCCATGTTTAATTTTGAGCATCTCGATATATTATGCACCTGAATCGGACATCTGAGTGAAAAGTTATGAAATATGAGATAGCTGAGAGCATCCGTTGTTCAGTTTCGAGCGACTCGATATATTATTGGCCTGAATCGGACATCCGAGTCAAAAGTTATGGCCGTTTCAATTTGCCTTGCACTGCCATGTTTAATTTCTAGCATCTAGATATACTATGCGCCTGAATCGGACATCCAAGTGAAAAGTTATCACCATTTAAATTTCTTGAGACTTTCCGTTGTTTAATTTCTGAGCGACTCGATATAATATTTACGTGAATCGGACATCCGAGTCAAAAGTTATGGTAGTTTAAACTTTCCATGTGTTTCCATGTTTAATTTTGAGCATCTCGATATATTATGCACCTGAATCGGACATCTGAGTTAAAAGTTATGAAATATGATATAGCTGAGAGCATCCGTTGTTCAGTTTCGAGCGACTCGATATATTATTGGCCTGAATCGGACATCCGAGTCAAAAGTTATGGCCGTTTCAATTTTCCTTGCACTTCCATGTTTAATTTCTAGCATCTAGATATACTATGCGCCTGAATCGGACATCCAAGTGAAAAGTTATCACCATTTGAATTTCTTGAGACTTTCCGTTGTTTAATTTTCGAGCGACTCAATATATTATTTACCTGAATCGGACATCCGAGTCAAAAGTTATGGCAGTTTAAACTTTCCATGTGCTTCCATGTTTAATTTTGAGCATCTCGATATATTATGCACCTGAATCGGACATCTGAGTGAAAAGTTATGCCATATGAGATAGCTGAGAGCTTCCGTTGTTCAGTTTCGAGCGACTCGATATATTATTGGCCTGAATCGGACATCCGAGTCAAAAGTTATGGCCGTTTCAATTTGCCTTGCACTCTCATGTTTAATTTCTAGCATCTAGATATACTATGCGCCTGAATCGGACATCCAAGTGAAAAGTTATCACCATTTAAATTTCTTGAGACTTTCCGTTGTTTAATTTTCGAGCGACTCAATATATTATTTACCTGAATCGGACATCCGAGTCAAAAGTTATGGCAGTTTAAACTTTCCATGTGCTTCCATGTTTAATTTTGAGCATCTCGATATATTATGCACCTGAATCGGACATCTGAGTGAAAAGTTATGCCATATGAGATAGCTGAGAGCTTCCATTGTTCAGTTTCGAGCGACTCCATATATTATTGGCCTGAATCGGACATCCGAGTCAAAAGTTATGGCCGTTTCAATTTGCCTTGCACTCTCATGTTTAATTTCTAGCATCTAGATATACTATGCGCCTGAATCGGACATCCAAGTGAAAAGTTATCACCATTTAAATTTCTTGAGACTTTCCGTTGTTTAATTTTCGAGCGACTCGATATATTATTTACCTGAATCGGACATCCGAGTCAAAAGTTATGGCAGTTTAAACTTTCCATGTGCTTCCATGTTTAATTTTGAGCATCTCGATATATTATGCACCTGAATCGGACATCTGAGTGAAAAGTTATGCCATATGAGATAGCTGAGAGCTTCCGTTGTTCAGTTTCGAGCGACTCGATATATTATTGGCCTGAATCGGACATCCGAGTCAAAAGTTATGGCCGTTTCAATTTGCCTTGCACTCTCATGTTTAATTTCTAGCATCTAGATATACTATGCGCCTGAATCGGACATCCAAGTGAAAAGTTATCACCATTTAAATTTCTTGAGACTTTCCGTTGTTTAATTTTCGAGCGACTCATATATTATTTACCTGAATCGGACATCCGAGTCAAAAGTTATGGCAGTTTAAACTTTCCATGTGCTTCCATGTTTAATTTTGAGCATCTCGATATATTATGCACCTGAATCGGACATCTGAGTGAAAAGTTATGCCATATGAGATAGCTGAGAGCTTCCGTTGTTCAGTTTCGAGCGACTCGATATATTATTGGCCTGAATCGGACATCCGAGTCAAAAGTTATGGCCGTTTCAATTTGCCTTGCACTCTCATGTTTAATTTCTAGCATCTAGATATACTATGCGCCTGAATCGGACATCCAAGTGAAAAGTTATCACCATTTAAATTTCTTGAGACTTTCCGTTGTTTAATTTTCGAGCGACTCGATATATTATTTACCTGAATCGGACATCCGAGTCAAAAGTTATGGCAGTTTAAACTTTCCATGTGCTTCCATGTTTAATTTTGAGCATCTCGATATATTATGCACCTGAATCGGACATCTGAGTGAAAAGTTATGCCATATGAGATAGCTGAGAGCTTCCGTTGTTCAGTTTCGAGCGACTCGATATATTATTGGCCTGAATCGGACATCCGAGTCAAAAGTTATGGCCGTTTCAATTTGCCTTGCACTCTCATGTTTAATTTCTAGCATCTAGATATACTATGCGCCTGAATCGGACATCCAAGTGAAAAGTTATCACCATTTAAATTTCTTGAGACTTTCCGTTGTTTAATTTTCGAGCGACTCATATATTATTTACCTGAATCGGACATCCGAGTCAAAAGTTATGGCAGTTTAAACTTTCCATGTGCTTCCATGTTTAATTTTGAGCATCTCGATATATTATGCACCTGAATCGGACATCTGAGTGAAAAGTTATGCCATATGAGATAGCTGAGAGCTTCCGTTGTTCAGTTTCGAGCGACTCGATATATTATTGGCCTGAATCGGACATCCGAGTCAAAAGTTATGGCCGTTTCAATTTGCCTTGCACTCTCATGTTTAATTTCTAGCATCTAGATATACTATGCGCCTGAATCGGACATCCAAGTGAAAAGTTATCACCATTTAAATTTCTTGAGACTTTCCGTTGTTTAATTTTCGAGCGACTCGATATATTATTTACCTGAATCGGACATCCGAGTCAAAAGTTATGGCAGTTTAAACTTTCCATGTGCTTCCATGTTTAATTTTGAGCATCTCGATATATTATGCACCTGAATCGGACATCTGAGTGAAAAGTTATGCCATATGAGATAGCTGAGAGCTTCCGTTGTTCAGTTTCGAGCGACTCGATATATTATTGGCCTGAATCGGACATCCGAGTCAAAAGTTATGGCCGTTTCAATTTGCCTTGCACTCTCATGTTTAATTTCTAGCATCTAGATATACTATGCGCCTGAATCGGACATCCAAGTGAAAAGTTATCACCATTTAAATTTCTTGAGACTTTCCGTTGTTTAATTTTCGAGCGACTCAATATATTATTTACCTGAATCGGACATCCGAGTCAAAAGTTATGGCAGTTTAAACTTTCCATGTGCTTCCATGTTTAATTTTGAGCATCTCGATATATTATGCACCTGAATCGGACATCTGAGTGAAAAGTTATGCCATATGAGATAGCTGAGAGCTTCCGTTGTTCAGTTTCGAGCGACTCGATATATTATTGGCCTGAATCGGACATCCGAGTCAAAAGTTATGGCCGTTTCAATTTGCCTTGCACTCTCATGTTTAATTTCTAGCATCTAGATATACTATGCGCCTGAATCGGACATCCAAGTGAAAAGTTATCACCATTTAAATTTCTTGAGACTTTCCGTTGTTTAATTTTCGAGCGACTCAATATATTATTTACCTGAATCGGACATCCGAGTCAAAAGTTATGGCAGTTTAAACTTTCCATGTGCTTCCATGTTTAATTTTGAGCATCTCGATATATTATGCACCTGAATCGGACATCTGAGTGAAAAGTTATGCCATATGAGATAGCTGAGAGCTTCCGTTGTTCAGTTTCGAGCGACTCGATATATTATTGGCCTGAATCGGACATCCGAGTCAAAAGTTATGGCCGTTTCAATTTGCCTTGCACTCTCATGTTTAATTTCTAGCATCTAGATATACTATGCGCCTGAATCGGACATCCAAGTGAAAAGTTATCACCATTTAAATTTCTTGAGACTTTCCGTTGTTTAATTTTCGAGCGACTCGATATATTATTTACCTGAATCGGACATCCGAGTCAAAAGTTATGGCAGTTTAAACTTTCCATGTGCTTCCATGTTTAATTTTGAGCATCTCGATATATTATGCACCTGAATCGGACATCTGAGTGAAAAGTTATGCCATATGAGATAGCTGAGAGCTTCCGTTGTTCAGTTTCGAGCGACTCGATATATTATTGGCCTGAATCGGACATCCGAGTCAAAAGTTATGGCCGTTTCAATTTGCCTTGCACTCTCATGTTTAATTTCTAGCATCTAGATATACTATGCGCCTGAATCGGACATCCAAGTGAAAAGTTATCACCATTTAAATTTCTTGAGACTTTCCGTTGTTTAATTTTCGAGCGACTCGATATATTATTTACCTGAATCGGACATCCGAGTCAAAAGTTATGGCAGTTTAAACTTTCCATGTGCTTCCATGTTTAATTTTGAGCATCTCGATATATTATGCACCTGAATCGGACATCTGAGTGAAAAGTTATGCCATATGAGATAGCTGAGAGCTTCCGTTGTTCAGTTTCGAGCGACTCGATATATTATTGGCCTGAATCGGACATCCGAGTCAAAAGTTATGGCCGTTTCAATTTGCCTTGCACTCTCATGTTTAATTTCTAGCATCTAGATATACTATGCGCCTGAATCGGACATCCAAGTGAAAAGTTATCACCATTTAAATTTCTTGAGACTTTCCGTTGTTTAATTTTCGAGCGACTCAATATATTATTTACCTGAATCGGACATCCGAGTCAAAAGTTATGGCAGTTTAAACTTTCCATGTGCTTCCATGTTTAATTTTGAGCATCTCGATATATTATGCACCTGAATCGGACATCTGAGTGAAAAGTTATGCCATATGAGATAGCTGAGAGCTTCCGTTGTTCAGTTTCGAGCGACTCGATATATTATTGGCCTGAATCGGACATCCGAGTCAAAAGTTATGGCCGTTTCAATTTGCCTTGCACTCTCATGTTTAATTTCTAGCATCTAGATATACTATGCGCCTGAATCGGACATCCAAGTGAAAAGTTATCACCATTTAAATTTCTTGAGACTTTCCGTTGTTTAATTTTCGAGCGACTCAATATATTATTTACCTGAATCGGACATCCGAGTCAAAAGTTATGGCAGTTTAAACTTTCCATGTGCTTCCATGTTTAATTTTGAGCATCTCGATATATTATGCACCTGAATCGGACATCTGAGTGAAAAGTTATGCCATATGAGATAGCTGAGAGCTTCCGTAGTTCAGTTTCGAGCGACTCGATATATTATTGGCCTGAATCGGACATCCGAGTCAAAAGTTATGGCCGTTTCAATTTGCCTTGCACTCTCATGTTTAATTTCTAGCATCTAGATATACTATGCGCCTGAATCGGACATCCAAGTGAAAAGTTATCACCATTTAAATTTCTTGAGACTTTCCGTTGTTTAATTTTCGAGCGACTCGATATATTATTTACCTGAATCGGACATCCGAGTCAAAAGTTATGGCAGTTTAAACTTTCCATGTGCTTCCATGTTTAATTTTGAGCATCTCGATATATTATGCACCTGAATCGGACATCTGAGTGAAAAGTTATGCCATATGAGATAGCTGAGAGCTTCCGTTGTTCAGTTTCGAGCGACTCGATATATTATTGGCCTGAATCGGACATCCGAGTCAAAAGTTATGGCCGTTTCAATTTGCCTTGCACTCTCATGTTTAATTTCTAGCATCTAGATATACTATGCGCCTGAATCGGACATCCAAGTGAAAAGTTATCACCATTTAAATTTCTTGAGACTTTCCGTTGTTTAATTTTCGAGCGACTCGATATATTATTTACCTGAATCGGACATCCGAGTCAAAAGTTATGGCAGCTTAAACTTTCCATGTGCTTCCATGTTTAATTTTGAGCATCTCGATATATTATGCACCTGAATCGGACATCTGAGTGAAAGTTATGCCATATGAGATAGCTGAGAGCTTCCGTTGTTCAGTTTCGAGCGACTCGATATATTATTGGCCTGAATCGGACATCCGAGTCAAAAGTTATGGCCGTTTCAATTTGCCTTGCACTCTCATGTTTAATTTCTAGCATCTAGATATACTATGCGCCTGAATCGGACATCCAAGTGAAAAGTTATCACCATTTAAATTTCTTGAGACTTTCCGTTGTTTAATTTTCGAGCGACTCGATATATTATTTACCTGAATCGGACATCCGAGTCAAAAGTTATGGCAGTTTAAACTTTCCATGTGCTTCAATGTTTAATTTTGAGCATCTCGATATATTATGCACCTGAATCGGACATCTGAGTGAAAAGTTATGCCATATGAGATAGCTGAGAGCTTCCGTTGTTCAGTTTCGAGCGACTCGATATATTATTGGCCTGAATCGGACATCCGAGTCAAAAGTTATGGCCGTTTCAATTTGCCTTGCACTCCATGTTTAATTTCTAGCATCTAGATATACTATGCGCCTGAATCGGACATCCAAGTTAAAAGTTATCACCATTTAAATTTCTTGAGACTTTCCGTTGTTTAATTTTCGAGCGACTCGATATATTATTTACCTGAATCGGACATCCGAGTCAAAAGTTATGGCAGTTTAAACTTTCCATGTGCTTCAATGTTTAATTTTGAGCATCTCGATATATTATGCACCTGAATCGGACATCTGAGGGAAAAGTTATACCATATGAGATAGCTGAGAGCTTCCGTTGTTCAGTTTCGAGCGACTCGATATATTATTGGCCTGAATCGGACATCCGAGTCAAAAGTTATGGCCGTTTCAATTTGCCTTGCACTCTCATGTTTAATTTCTAGCATCTAGATATACTATGCGCCTGAATCGGACATCCAAGTGAAAAGTTATCACCATTTAAATTTCTTGAGACTTTCCGTTGTTTAATTTTCGAGCGACTCAATATATTATTTACCTGAATCGGACATCCGAGTCAAAAGTTATGGCAGTTTAAACTTTCCATGTGCTTCCATGTTTAATTTTGAGCATCTCGATATATTATGCACCTGAATCGGACATCTGAGTGAAAAGTTATGCCATATGAGATAGCTGAGAGCTTCCGTTGTTCAGTTTCGAGCGACTCGATATATTATTGGCCTGAATCGGACATCCGAGTCAAAAGTTATGGCCGTTTCAATTTGCCTTGCACTCTCATGTTTAATTTCTAGCATCTAGATATACTATGCGCCTGAATCGGACATCCAAGTGAAAAGTTATCACCATTTAAATTTCTTGAGACTTTCCGTTGTTTAATTTTCGAGCGACTCAATATATTATTTACCTGAATCGGACATCCGAGTCAAAAGTTATGGCAGTTTAAACTTTCCATGTGCTTCCATGTTTAATTTTGAGCATCTCGATATATTATGCACCTGAATCGGACATCTGAGTGAAAAGTTATGCCATATGAGATAGCTGAGAGCTTCCGTTGTTCAGTTTCGAGCGACTCGATATATTATTGGCCTGAATCGGACATCCGAGTCAAAAGTTATGGCCGTTTCAATTTGCCTTGCACTCTCATGTTTAATTTCTAGCATCTAGATATACTATGCGCCTGAATCGGACATCCAAGTGAAAAGTTATCACCATTTAAATTTCTTGAGACTTTCCGTTGTTTAATTTTCGAGCGACTCATATATTATTTACCTGAATCGGACATCCGAGTCAAAAGTTATGGCAGTTTAACTTTCCATGTGCTTCCATGTTTAATTTTGAGCATCTCGATATATTATGCACCTGAATCGGACATCTGAGTGAAAAGTTATGCATATGAGATAGCTGAGAGCTTCCGTTGTTCAGTTTCGAGCGACTCGATATATTATTGGCCTGAATCGGACATCCGAGTCAAAAGTTATGGCCGTTTCAATTTGCCTTGCACTCTCATGTTTAATTTCTAGCATCTAGATATACTATGCGCCTGAATCGGACATCCAAGTGAAAAGTTATCACCATTTAAATTTCTTGAGACTTTCCGTTGTTTAATTTTCGAGCGACTCAATATATTATTTACCTGAATCGGACATCCGAGTCAAAAGTTATGGCAGTTTAAACTTTCCATGTGCTTCCATGTTTAATTTTGAGCATCTCGATATATTATGCACCTGAATCGGACATCTGAGTGAAAAGTTATGCCATATGAGATAGCTGAGAGCTTCCGTTGTTCAGTTTCGAGCGACTCGATATATTATTGGCCTGAATCGGACATCCGAGTCAAAAGTTATGGCCGTTTCAATTTGCCTTCACTCCCATGTTTAATTTCTAGCATCTAGATATACTATGCGCCTGAATCGGACATCCAAGTGAAAAGTTATCACCATTTAAATTTCTTGAGACTTTCCGTTGTTTAATTTTCGAGCGACTCGATATATTATTTACCTGAATCGGACATCCGAGTCAAAAGTTATGGCAGTTTAAACTTTCCATGTGCTTCAATGTTTAATTTTGAGCATCTCGATATATTATGCACCTGAATCGGACATCTGAGGGAAAAGTTATGCCATATGAGATAGCTGAGAGCTTCCGTTGTTCAGTTTCGAGCGACTCGATATATTATTGGCCTGAATCGGACATCCGAGTCAAAAGTTATGGCCGTTTCAATTTGCCTTGCACTCTCATGTTTAATTTCTAGCATCTAGATATACTATGCGCCTGAATCGGACATCCAAGTGAAAAGTTATCACCATTTAAATTTCTTGAGACTTTCCGTTGTTTAATTTTCGAGCGACTCAATATATTATTTACCTGAATCGGACATCCGAGTCAAAAGTTATGGCAGTTTAAACTTTCCATGTGCTTCCATGTTTAATTTTGAGCATCTCAATATATTCTGCTCCTGAATCGGACATCTGAGTGAAAAGTTATGCCATATGAGATAGCTGAGAGCTTCCGTTGTTCAGTTTCGAGCGACTCGATATATTATTGGCCTGAATCGGACATCCGAGTCAAAAGTTATGGCCGTTTCAATTTGCCTTGCACTCTCATGTTTAATTTCTAGCATCTAGATATACTATGCGCCTGAACCGGACATCCAAGTTAAAAGTTATCACCATTTAAATTTCTTGAGACTTTCCGTTGTTTAATTTTCGAGCGACTCGATATATTATTTACCTGAATCGGACATCCGAGTCAAAAGTTATGGCAGTTTCAACTTTCCATGTGCTTCAATGTTTAATTTTGAGCATCTCGATATATTATGCACCTGAATCGGACATCTGAGGGAAAAGTTATGCCATATGAGATAGCTGAGAGCTTCCGTTGTTCAGTTTCGAGCGACTCGATATATTATTGGCCTGAATCGGACATTCGAGTCAAAAGTTATGGCCGTTTCAATTTGCCTTGCACTCTCATGTTTAATTTCTAGCATCTAGATATACTATGCGCCTGAATCGGACATCCAAGTGAAAAGTTATCACCATTTAAATTTCTTGAGACTTTCCGTTGTTTAATTTTCGAGCGACTCAATATATTATTTACCTGAATCGGACATCCGAGACAAAAGTTATGGCAGTTTAAACTTTCCATGTGCTTCCATGTTTAATTTTGAGCATCTCGATATATTATGCACCTGAATCGGACATCTGAGTGAAAAGTTATGCCATATGAGATAGCTGAGAGCTTCCGTTGTTCAGTTTCGAGCGACTCGATATATTATTGGCCTGAATCGGACATCCGAGTCAAAAGTTATGGTCGTTTCAATTTGCCTTCACTCCCATGTTTAATTTCTAGCATCTAGATATACTATGCGCCTGAATCGGAGATCCAAGTGAAAAGTTATCACCATTTAAATTTCTTGATACTTTCCGTTGTTTAATTTTCGAGCGACTCGATATATTATTTACCTGAATCGGACATCCGAGTCAAAAGTTATGGCAGTTTAAACTTTCCATGTGCTTCAATGTTTAATTTTGAGCATCTCGATATATTATGCACCTGAATCGGACATCTGAGGGAAAAGTTATACCATATGAGATAGCTGAGAGCTTCCGTTGTTCAGTTTCGAGCGACACGATATATTATTGGCCTGAATCGGACATCCGAGTCAAAAGTTATGGCCGTTTCAATTTGCCTTGCAATCTCATGTTTAATTTCTAGCATCTAGATATACTATGCGCCTGAATCGGACATCCAAGTGAAAAGTTATCACCATTTAAATTTCTTGAGACTTTCCGTTGTTTAATTTTCGAGCGACTCAATATATTATTTACCTGAATCGGACATCCGAGTCAAAAGTTATGGCAGTTTCAACTTTCCATGTGCTTCAATGTTTAATTTTGAGCATCTCGATATATTATGCACCTGAATCGGACATCTGAGGGAAAAGTTATGCCATATGAGATAGCTGAGAGCTTCCGTTGTTCAGTTTCGAGCGACTCGATATATTATTGGCCTGAATCGGACATTCGAGTCAAAAGTTATGGCCGTTTCAATTTGCCTTGCACTCTCATGTTTAATTTCTAGCATCTAGATATACTATGCGCCTGAATCGGACATCCAAGTGAAAAGTTATCACCATTTAAATTTCTTGAGACTTTCCGTTGTTTAATTTTCGAGCGACTCAATATATTATTTACCTGAATCGGACATCCGAGACAAAAGTTATGGTAGTTTAAACTTTCCATGTGCTTCCATGTTTAATTTTGAGCATGTCGATATATTATGCACCTGAATCGGACATCTGAGTGAAAAGTTATGCCATATGCGATAGCTGAGAGCTTCCGTTGTTCAGTTTCGAGCGACTCGATATATTATTGGCCTGAATCGGACATCCGAGTCAAAAGTTATGGTCGTTTCAATTTGCCTTCACTCCCATGTTTAATTTCTAGCATCTAGATATACTATGCGCCTGAATCGGAGATCCAAGTGAAAAGTTATCACCATTTAAATTTCTTGATACTTTCCGTTGTTTAATTTTCGAGCGACTCGATATATTATTTACCTGAATCGGACATCCGAGTCAAAAGTTATGGCAGTTTAAATTTTCCATGTGCTTCAATGTTTAATTTTGAGCATCTCGATATATTATGCACCTGAATCGGACATCTGAGGGAAAAGTTATACCATATGAGATAGCTGAGAGCTTCCGTTGTTCAGTTTCGAGCGACACGATATATTATTGGCCTGAATCGGACATCCGAGTCAAAAGTTATGGCCGTTTCAATTTGCCTTGCAATCTCATGTTTAATTTCTAGCATCTAGATATACTATGCGCCTGAATCGGACATCCAAGTGAAAAGTTATCACCATTTAAATTTCTTGAGACTTTCCGTTGTTTAATTTTCGAGCGACTCAATATATTATTTACCTGAATCGGACATCCGAGTCAAAAGTTATGGCAGTTTCAACTTTCCATGTGCTTCAATGTTTAATTTTGAGCATCTCGATATATTATGCACCTGAATCGGACATCTGAGGGAAAAGTTATGCCATATGAGATAGCTGAGAGGTTCCGTTGTTCAGTTTCGAGCGACTCGATATATTATTGGCCTGAATCGGACATTCGAGTCAAAAGTTATGGCCGTTTCAATTTGCCTTGCACTCTCATGTTTAATTTCTAGCATCTAGATATACTATGCGCCTGAATCGGACATCCAAGTGAAAAGTTATCACCATTTAAATTTCTTGAGACTTTCCGTTGTTTAATTTTCGAGCGACTCAATATATTATTTACCTGAATTGGACATCCGAGTCAAAAGTTATGGCAGTTTAAACATTCCATGTGCTTCCATGTTTAATTTTGAGCATCTCAATATATTATGCACCTGAATCGGACATCTGAGTGAAAAGTTATGCCATATGAGATAGCTGAGAGCTTCCGTTGTTCAGTTTCGAGCGACTCGATATATTATTGGCCTGAATCGGACATCCGAGTCAAAAGTTATGGCCGTTTGACTATGCCTTGTGCTTCCAAGTTTAATTTTCAACATCTCGATATATTATGCGCCTGAATCGGGCATCTTAGTGAAAAGTTATGCCATATGAGATAGCTGAGAGCTTCCGTTGTTCAGTTTCGAGCGACTCCATATATTATTGGCCTGAATCGGACATTCGAGTCAAAAGTTATGGCCGTTTCAATTTGCCTTGCACTCTCATGTTTAATTTCTAGCATCTAGATATACTATGCACCTGAATCGGACATCCAAGTGAAAAGTTATCACCATTTGAATTTCTCGAGACTTTCCGTTGTTTAATTTGGAGCGACCCGATATATTATTGACCTGAATTGGACATCTGAGTAAAAAGTTATGGCCATTTGGATTTGCCTTGTGTTTCCATGTTTAATTTTGAGCATCTGGATTTATTATGCGCCTGAATCGGACATCTGAGTGAAAAGTTAGGACCATATGAGTTAGCCGAGAGCTTCGTTGTTCGATTTCGAGCGTCTCGATATAGTATTGGCCTGAATCGGACATCCGAGTCAAAAGTTATGGCAGTTTAAACTTTCCATGCGCTTCCATGTTTAATTTTGAGCATCTGGATTTATTATGCGCCTGAATCGGACATCTGAGTGAAAAGTTAGGACCATATGAGTTTGGCAAGAGCTTTCGTTGTTCAATTTCGAGTGTCTTGATATGTTACTTGCCTAAATCGGAAATCCGAGTCAAAAGTTATGGCCGTTTGAATTTGCCTTGTGCTTCCATGTTTAATTTCGAGCATCTCGATATATATGTGGCCGAGTGAAAAGTTATGACCCTTTGAATTTCTTGAGTGCTTCCGTTGTTCACATTCGAGCGACTCGATATATTATTGGCCTGAATCAAAAATCCGAGCCAAATGTTGTGGCCGTTTGAATTTGCCTTGTCCTTTGATGTTTAATTTCTAGCATCTTGATATACTATGTGCCTGAATCGGAAATCCTTGTAAAAGTTATGACTAGTTGAATTTCTCGAGTGCTTTCGTTGTTGAATTTCAAGCGACTCGATATATTATTAGCCTGAATCGGACATTCGAGTCAAAAGTTATGGCAGTTTAAATTTGCTATGTGCTTTCATGTTTAATTTTGAGCATCTCGATATATTATGCACCTGAATCGGACATCTGAGTGAAAATTTATGCCATATGAGATAGCTGAGAGCTTCCGTTGTTCATTTTTGAGAAACTCTATTTATTATTGGCCTGAATCGGACATCCGAGTCAAAAGTTATGGCCGTTTGAATTTGCCTTCCACTCTGATGTTTAATTTCTAGCATCTTGATATACTATGCGCCTGAATCGGACATCCAAGTGATAAGTTATCACCATTTAAATTTCTTGAGACTTTCCGTTGTTTAATTTTCGAGCCACTCGATATACTATTTACCTGAATCGAACATCCGAGTCAAAAGTTATGACTGTTTGAATTTGCCTTGCACTTTGATGTTTAATTTCGAGCATCTTGATATACTATGCGCCTGAATCGGACATCTGAGTGAAAAGCTATGACCATATGAGTTTGGCGAAAGCTTCTATTGTTCAATTTCGAGCGTCTCAATATATTATTTGCCTGAATCAGACATCCGAATCAAAAGTTATGGCTGTTTGACTATGCCTTGTGCTTCCATGTTTAATTTTGAACATCTCGATATATTATGCGCCTGAATCGGGCATCTGAGTGAAAAATTATGCCATATGAGTTAGCCGAGAGCTTCGTTGTTCAATTTCAAGCGTCTCGACATATTATTGGCCTGAATCGGACATCCGAGTCAAAAGTTATGGCAGTTTAAACTTTCCATGTGCTTCCATGTTTAATTTCGAGCATGTCGATATATTATGCACCTGAATCGGACATCTGGGAGAAAGGTTATGCCATATGAGTTAGCCGAGAGCTTTCGTTGTTCAATTTCGAGCAAATCGATATATTATTGGCCTGAATCGGACATCTGAGTCCAAAGTTATGGTCGTTTGAATTTGCCTTCCACTCTGATGTTTAATTTCTAGCATCTTGATATACTATGTGCCAGAATCGGAAATCCTAGTAAAAGTTATGACCAGTTGAATTTCTCGAGTGCTTCCGTTGTTGAAAGTGGGTGTTTGATCTTTGAACATGAAATTGATCCAAATTAAATCTAATTTGTTATCCAAATCTGATCTATTATCCAAATCAAATCAAATCAAAATTTGTTATCCAAATCAAATCAAATCTAATCTGTTATCCATATCAAATCCAATCTACTATCCAAATCAAGTCTAATCTGTTATCCAAATCAAATCCAATCTGCTATCCAAATCAAGTCTAATCTGTTAACCAAAATCAAATCTGATTTGTTATCCAAATTAAATCTGCTACACAGTGATAATTAAACTGTCTTTCCTGTTATATACCTTGTGTGTCTAATTTGATTCATCCAGGAACTTAAGAGAGAGTGAGTGGTAAAAGGCAAGAGTGAAAACATCACACAAAAGCCTATATTGAGAGCATCAAACACGAGTGAACTACCATCAAAGAGAGAAACACGTGAGTAGAGTGTGGTGAGGTCCCGAATCTTTTTTTTAATTACTACAAAATTCTTTGTTCCTTAATCATGGCAGGAGCTGGTGACAATGGGTGTGTATATCATCAACTGGACGGATCTCAACGCTTATTATTGGACCCAATGACTATACAAATGCAACGTTTGTTGAACCGTAACAAAGAAGAGCTCTACATGCAAATAGTCAAATCTTCCTTATTTACTCTTAAACCTCTATCTCCTAGAGAAGTGTGTGATGCCCAAATCAGAATGAGAGAAAAGAGAGAACAAGAGAAAGAAAATAGTGAGGCACCACAGAGGAATAGGAAAAAGAAGAGTGATACACCCGAGGGAAAGAGTGATACACATAAGAGAGAGAGTGATACACATGAGAGAAAATTTAATTATTTTGCAGAGGCTAGTGAAGTGAGGAAAGTGTTGCCTGCTCATGAACCACTCTATCTACAGTATTGCAAAGACAGTAAAATTTCTACTAATAATTCTAATGAGTTTACTATTTCTATTTCTCCTAGTGTTCAACCCTTATTGCAGGAATTTAAAAATGTCTTTCCTAAGGAGATTCCTCATGGACTGCCACCTTCAAGAGGCATAGAACATCAAGTTGAGTAAGGATGCACATGCCAAAGTTGAGTATGTGAAAAGATTGTATGACCAAGTGAAGGTGCAAATTGCAAAGAAGAATGACAACTATGCCAAGCAAGCCAACAAGAAAAGGAAGGAAGTGGTACTTGAACCTGGTGATGATCCTGGACATTTAAGGGCAAATGTTTTCCAAGAAGGAGGGAATGATGA
The DNA here is from genome assembly GCF_004193775.1 of Glycine soja. Taxonomy (NCBI): domain Eukaryota; kingdom Viridiplantae; phylum Streptophyta; class Magnoliopsida; order Fabales; family Fabaceae; genus Glycine; species Glycine soja. The sequence continues at coordinate 19,092 of NW_021143919.1, forward strand.
GAATCCTGAAACTAGCCAAATACAGGCTAAAGGCCCAAGTGGAGAAGGATAAAGCCCCCGAGTGGAGAAGGATGAAGGCCCAAGTGGAGAAGGATGAAGGCCTAGAGGCAGAGACACTATCAAGACTATTAATTGTTGCTGAAGGCCAAGATTAATTTGAAGGCCCAAGTTAAATATGTTTTTTAGTTATAATTTTTATTTATTGTAATTTTAGCTCAAACTGTTTAGAAGGCCCATGTCTATTTTTATCCTTTAGTTCAGATACACTATAAATATGTTTCTCTTTGAGTTCCTTGTTGAACCAATCTTAGACTTATCAAGGTAATCCTTGGGGCGTCTACCCTGACTTATCTTCTTTCACCGGAAGTGACGTCTACCTGACTTATCTTCCTTCACCGAAAGTGGCGTCGACCCTGATTTATCTTTCTTCACCGGAAGTGGCGTCATCAAAAACCTCTACTGCCTGTATCAAACGATCCGCTCCTACTCAAGTTCACATCACTATGCGCCTGAATTGGACATCCGAGTGAAAAGTTATGACCATTTAAATTTCTCGAGAGCTTTCGTTGTTCAATTTTGAGCGACTCGATATATTATTGGCCTGGATCGGACATCCGAGCAAAAGGTTGTGGCCGTTTGAATTTTCCTTGTGCTTCCATGTTTAATTTCGAGCATCTCAATATATTATGCGCCTGAATCGAAAATCCGAGTGAAAGGTTATGACCATTTGAATTTCTCGAGAGCTTTCGTTGTTCCATTACGAGCGTCTCCATATATTATTGGTCTGAATAGGACATCCGAGTCAAAAGTTAAGGCCGTTTGAAATTGGCATGTGCTTTCATGTTTAATTTCGAGCATCTCAATATATTATGCGCCTGAATTGGACATCTGAGCTAAAAGTTATGACCATTTGAATTTCTCGAGAGCTTCTATTGTACAATTTCGAGCGTCTCGATATATTATTGGCCTGAATCGAACATCTGACTCAAAAGTTGTGACCGTTTGAATTTTCCTTGTGCTTCCATTTTTAATTTTCAGAATCTGGATATAATTTGCGCCTGTATCGGACATCCGAGTTAAAAGTTAAGACCATTTGAATTTCTTGAGAGCTTCTGTTGCTCAATTTCATGCGTCTCAATATATTATTTCCCTGAATCGGAAATCCGAGTCAAAAGTCATGGCCATTTGAAATAGGCATGTGCTTCCATGATTAATTTCGAGCGTCTCGATATATTATTGGCCTAAATGAGACATTCGAGTCAAAAGTTATGGCCTTTTGAATTTGCCTTGTGCTTCCATGTTTAATTTCGAGCATCACGATATATTATACGTCTGAATCAGAAATCTGAGTGAAAAGTTATGACCATTTCATTTTCTAGAGTGCTTCCGTTGTTCAATTTCATGCGTCTTGATATATTATTGGTCTAAATCGGACATCCGAGTCAAAAGTTGTGGCTGTTTGAATTTTCCTTGTGCTTCCATGTTTAGTTTCGAGCATCTCGATATATTATGCGCCTGAATCAAACATCTAAGTGAAATGTTATGACCATATGAGTTTGCCGAGAGCTTCCGTTGTTCAACTTGAAGCGTCTCGATATGTTACTGGCCTCAATCGGACATTCGTGTCAAAAGTTATGGCCGTTTGAATTTGCCTTGCAATTTGATGTTTTATTTCTAGCCTCTTGATATACTATGCGCCTAAATCGAACATTCGAGTAAAAAGTTATGACCATTTAAATTTCTCGAGAGCTTCCGTTGTTCAATTTCGAGCGACTCGATATATTATTGGCCTGGATCGGACATCCGAGCAAAAATTTATGGCCGTTTGAATTTGCCTTGTGCTTTAATGTTTAATTTCGAGCATCTCGATATATTATTCTCCTGAATCGGACATCCGAGTTAAAAGTTATGACCATTTGAATTTCTCGATTGCTTCCGTTTTTAAATTTCGAGCGTCATAATATATTATTGGCCTGAATTGGACATTCGAGTCAAAAGTTATTGACGTTTTAATTGGCCATGTGCCTCCATGTTTAATTTCGAGCATCTCAATATATTATGCGCCTGAATCGGACATCCGAGTTAAAAGTTATGGCCATTTGAATTTCTCAAGAGCTTCTGTTGTTTAATTTTGAGCGTCTCGATATATTATTGGCCTGAATCAAAGATCCGAGTCAAAAGTTGTGGCCTTTTGAATTTTCCTTGTGCTTCAATTTTTAATTTTGAGCATCTGGACATATTATGCTCCTGAATCGAACATCCGAGTAAAAATTTATGACCATTTGAATTTCTCGAGACTTCCGTTGTTCAATTTCGAGCGTCATGATATATTAATTGCCTAAATCGGACATCCGAATCAAAAGTTATTGTCATTTGAATTTGCCTTGTGCTTCCATGATTGATTTCTAGAATCTCGATATATTATGCGCCTGGATCGGGATCCGAGCGAAAAGTTATGTCCATTTGAATTTCTCGGGAGCTTCCGCTTTTCAATTTCGAGCTTCATAATATATTATTGGCCTGAATCGGACATCCGAAAGTTACTGCCATTTGAATTTGCCTTGTGCTTCCATGTTTAATTTCGAGCATCTCAATATATTATGCATCTGAATCGGACATACGAGTTAAAAGTTATGACCATTTGAATATCTCGAGAGCTTCTCTTGTTTAATTTCGAGCTTCTCGATATATCATTCGCCTGAATCAAACATCCGAGTCAAAAGTTGTGGCCGTTTGAATTTGCCTTGTGCATCCATTTTTAATTTTGAGCATCTAGATATATTATGCTGCTGAATCGGACATGCGAATTAAGAGTTATGATATTTGAATTTCACGAGAGATTTCGTTGTTCAATTTTCGAGCATCTCGATATACTATGCGCCTGAATCGGACTTCCGAGTTAAAAGCTATGACCATTTGAATTCCTCGATTGCTTCCGTTTTTCAATTTCGAATGTCATATTATATTATTGGCCTGAATTGGACATCCGAGTCAAAAGTTATTGCCGTTTGAATTTGCCTTGTGCTTCCATGCTTGATTTCGAGCATCTCGATATATTATATGCCTGGATCGGAATCCGAGTGAAAAGTTATAAGCATTTGAAATTCTCGAGAGCTTCCGTTGTTCAATTTCGAGCGTCATAATATATTATTGCCCTGAATCGGGCATCCGAGTCAAAAGTTATTGCCGTTTGAATTTACCTTGAGCTTCAATGTTTAATTTCGAGCATCTCGATATATTATGCGCCAGAATCAGACATCCGAGTGAAAAATTATGACCATTTGGCTTTCTCGAGAGCTTCCATTGTTAAATTTTGAGCGTCTCGATATATAGTTGGCCTGAATTGGACATCCGAGTCAAAAGTTATCTCTATTTAAATTTGCCATGTGCTCCCAAGTTTTATTTCGAGCATCTCAATATATTATGCGCCTAAATCGCACATCCCAGTTAAAAGTTATGACCATTTGAATTTCTTGAGACTTTCCGTTGTTTAATTTTCGAGCGACTCGATATATTATTGACCTGAATTGGACATCCGGGTCAAAAGTTATGACCGTTTGAATTTGTCTTGCACTTTCATATACTATGCACCTGAATCGAACATCAGAGTGAAAAGCTATGACCATATGAGTTTGGCGAAAGCTTCTGGTTTTCAATTTCGAGCGTCTCAATATATTATTGGCCTGAATCAGACATCCCAATCAAAAGTTATGACTGTTTGACTATGCCTTGTGCTTCCATGTTTAATTTTGAACATCTCGATATATTATGCGCCTGAATCGGGCATCTGCGTGAAAAGTTATGCCATATGAGTTAGTCGAGAGCTTTGTTGTTCAAATTCAACCGTCTCGACATACTATTGGCCTGAATCGGACATCTGAGTCAAAAGTTATGGCAGTTTAAATTTTCCATGTGCTTCCATGTTTAATTTTGAGCATCTCAATATATTATGCACCTGAATCGGACATCTGAGTGAAAAGTTATGCCATATGAGATAGCTGAGAGCTTCCGTTGTTCATTTTCGAGCGACTCGATATATTAATGGCCTGAATAGGACATCGGAGTCAAAAGTTATGGCCGTTTGAATTTGCCTTGCGCTTTGATGTTTAATTTCATGCATCTTGATATACTATGTGCCGGAATCGGAAATCCTAGTAAAAGTTATGACCAGTTTAATTTCACGAGTGCTTCCGTTGTTGAATTTCAAGCGACTCGATATATTATTAGCCTGAATCGGACATCCGAGTCAAAAGTTATGCCAGTTTAAATTTACCATGTGCTTCCATTTTTAATTTTGAGCTTCTCGTTATATTATGCATCTGAATCGGACATCTGAGTGAAAATTTATGCCATATGAGATAGCTGAGAGCTTCCGTTGTTCATTTTTGAGCGACTAGATATATTTTTGGCCTGAATCGGACATCCGAGTCAAAAGTTATGGCCGTTTGAATTTGCCTTGCACTCTGATGTTTAATTTCTAGCATCTTGATATACTATGTGCCTGAATCGGACATCCAAGTGAAAAGTTATCACCATTTAAATTTCTTGAGACTTTCCGTTGTTTAATTTTCGAGCGACTCGATATATTATTGACCTGAATCGGACATCCGAGTCAAAAGTTATGGCTTTTTGAATTTCCTTGCACTCTGATGTTTAATTTCTAGCATCTTGATATACTATGCGCCTGAAACGGGCATCCAAGTGAAAAGTTACCACCATTTAAATTTCTTGATACTTTCCGTTGTTTAATTTTCGAGCGACTCGATATATTATTCACCTGAATTGGACATCCGAGTCAAAAGTTATGACCGTTTGAATTTGTCTTCCACTTTGATGTTTAATAACGAGCATGTTGATATACTATGCACCTGAATCGAACATCAGAGTGAAAAGCTATGACCATATGAGTTTGGCGAAAGCTTCTGTTGTTCAATTTCGAGCGTCTCAATATATTATTGGCTTGAATCAGACATCCGATTTAAAAGTTATGGTTGTTTGATAATGCCTTGTGCTTCCATGTTTAATTTTGAACATCTCGATATATTATGCGCCTGAATCGGGCATCTGAGTGAATAGTTATGCCATATGACTTAGTTGAGAGCTTCATTGTTCAATTTCAAGCGTCTCGACATATAACTTGCCTGATTCGGACATCTGAGACAAATGTTATGGCAGTTTAAATTTTCCATGTGCTTCCATGTTTAATTTTGAGCATCTCGATATATTATGCACCTGAATCGGACATCCGAATGAAAAGTTATGCCATATGAGATAGCTGAGAGCTTTTGTTGTTCATTTTCGATCGACTCGATATATTATTGGCCTCAATCGGACATCCGTGTCAAAACTGATGGCCGTTTGAATTTTCCTTGCACTCTGATGTTTAATTTCTAGCATCTTGATATACTATGAACCTGAATCGGACATCCAAGTGAAAAGTTATCACAATTTAAATTTCTTGAGACTTTCCGTTGTTTAATTTTCGAGCGACTCGATATATTATTGACCTGAATCGAACATCCGAGTCAAACGTTATGACTGTTTGAATTTGCCTTGCACTTTGATGTTTAATTTCGAGCATCTTGATATACTACGCGCCTGAATCGGACATCTGAATGAAAAGCTATGTCGATATGAGTTTGGCGAAAGCTTCTATTGTTCAATTTCGAGCGTCACAATATATTATTGGCCTGAATCGGACATACGAATCAAAAGTTATGGCTGTTTAAATTTGCCATGTGCTTCAATGTTCAATTTTGAGCAACTCGATATATTATGCAGCTGAATTGGGCATCTGAGTGAAAAGTTATGTCATATAAGTTAGCCGAGTGCTTCGTTGTTCAATTTCGAGCGTCTCGATATATTATTGGCCAGAATCGAACATCCGAGGCAAAAGTTATGGCAGTTTAAACTTTCCATGTGCTTCCATGTTTAATTTCGAGCATCTCGATATATTATGCACCTGAATCAGACATTTGAGAAAAAGGTTATGCCATATGAGTTAGCCGAGAGTTTTCGTTGTTCAATTTTGAGCAACTCGATATATTATTGGCCTGAATCGGACATCCGAGTCAAAAGTTATGGCCGTTTGATTTGCCTTGCACTTTGATGTTTAATTTCTAGCATCTTGATCTACTATGCGCCTGAATCGGACATCCAAGTAGAAAGTTATCACCATTTGAATTTCTCGAGACTTTCCGTTGTTTAATTTTGAGCGACCCGATATATTATTGACCTGAATCGGACATCCGAGTCAAAAGTTATGGCCATTTGAATTTGCCTTGTGTTTCCATGTTTAATTTCGAGCATCTGGATTTATTATGCGCCTGAATCGGACATCTGAGTGAAAAGTTAGGACCATATGAGTTTGGCAAGAGATTTCGTTGTTCAATTTCGAGCGTCTCGATATGTTACTTGCCTAAATCGGAAATCCGAGTCAAAAGTTATGGCCGTTTGAATTTTCCTTGTGCTTCCATGTTTAATTTCGAGCATCTCGAGATATATGTGGCTGAATCAGACATCCGAGTGAAAAGTTATGACCCTTTGAATTTCTCGAGTGCTTCCGTTGTTCACGTTTGAGCGACTCGATATATTATTGGCCTGAATCGGAAATCCGAGACAAATGTTGTGGCCGTTTGAATTTGCCTTGCGCTTTGATGTTTAATTTCTAGCATCTTGATATACTATGTGCTTGAATCGGAAATCCTAGTAAAAGTTATGACCAGTTGAATTTCTCGAGTGCTTCCGTTGTTGAATTTCAAGCGACTCGATATATTATTAGCCTGAATCGGACATCCGAGTCAAAAGTTATGGCAGTTTAAATTTTCCATGTGCTTCCATGTTTAATTTTGAGCATCTCGATATATTATGCACCTGAATCGGACAACTGAGTGAAAATTTATGCCATATGAGATAGCTGACAGCTTCCGTTGTTCATTTTTGAGCGACTCGATATTTTATTGGCCTGAATCGGACAACCGAGTCAAAAGTTATGGCCGTTTGATTTTGCCTTGCACTCTGATGTTTAATTGCTACCATCTTGATATACTATGCGCCTGAATCGGACATCCAAGTGAAAAGTTATCACCATTTAAATTTCTTGAGACTTTCCGTTGTTTAATTTTCGAGCGACTCGATATGTTATTGACCTGAATCGGACATCCGAGTCAAAAGTTATGGCTGTTTGAATTTGCCTTGCACTCTGATGTTTAATTTCTAGCATCTTGATATACTATGCGCCTGAATCGGACATCTGAGTGAAAAGCTATGACCATATGAGTTTGACGAAAGCTTCTGTAGTTCAATTTCGAGCGTCTCAATATATTATTGGCCTGAATCAGACATCCGAATCAAAAGTTATTGCTGTTTGACTATGCCTTGTGCTTCCATGCTTAATTTTGAACATCTCGATATATTATGCGCCTGAATCGGGCATCTGAGTGAAAAGGTATGCCATATGAGATAGCTGAGAGCTTCCGTTGTTTAGTTTCGAGTGACTCGATATATTATTGGGCTAAATCGGACATCCGAGTCAAAAGTTATGGCCGTTTGAATTTGCCTTGCACTCTGATGTTCAATTTCTAGCATCTTGATATACTAAGCGCCTAAATCGGACATCCAAGTGAAAAGTTATCACAATTTAAATTTCTTGTGACATTCCGTTGTTTAATTTTCGAGCGGCTCAATATATTATTTACCTGAATCGAACATCCGAGTCAAAAGTTATGACCGTTTGAATTTGCCTTGCACTTTGATGTTTAATATCGAGCATCTTGATATACTATGCGCCTGAATCGGACATCTGAGTGAAAAGCTATGACCATATGAGTTTGACGAAAGCTTCTGTAGTTCAATTTCGAGCGTCTCAATATATTATTGGCCTGAATCAGACATCCGAATCAAAAGTTATGGCTGTTTATATTATCCATGTGCTTCAATGTTCAATTTTTAGCATCTCGATATATTATGCAGCTGAATCGGGCATCTGAGTGAAAAGTTATGTCATATGAGTTAACCGAGAACTTCGTTGTTCGATTTCGAGCATCTCAACATATTATTAGCCTGAATCGGACATCCGAGTCAAAAGTTATGGCAGTTTAAATTTGCCATGTGCTTCCATTTTAATTTTGAGCATCTCGATATATTATGCACCTGAATCGGACATCTGAGTGAAATGTTATGCCATATGAGATAGCTGAGAGCTTCCGTTGTTCATTTTTGAGCGACTCGATATTTTATTGTCCTGAATCGGACATCCGAGTCAAAAGTTATGGCCGTTTGAGTTTGCCTTGCACTCTGATGTTTAATTGCTACCATCTTGATATACTATGCGCCTGAATCGGACATCCAAGTGAAAAGTTATCACCATTTAAATTTCTTGAGACTTTCCGTTGTTTAATTTTCGAGCGACTCGATATATTATTGACCTGAATCGGACATCCGAGTCAAAAGTTATGGCCGTTTGAATTTGCCTTGCACTCTGATGTTTAATTTCTAGCATCTTGATATACTATGCGCCTGAATCGGGATCCAAGTGAAAAGTTACCACCATTTAAATTTTTTGAGACATTCCGTTGTTTAATTTTCGAGCGACTCGATATATTATTGACCTGAGTTGGACATCAGAGTCAAAAGTTATGACCGTTTGAATTTGCCTTGCACTTTGATGTTTAATATCGAGCATCTTGATATACTATGCTCCTGAATCGAACATCAGAGTGAAAAGCTATGACCATATGATTTTGGCGCAAGCTTCTGTTGTTCAATTTCGAGCGTCTCAATATATTATTGGTCTGAATCAGACATCCGAATCAAAAGTGATGGCTGTTTGACTATGCCTTGTGCTTCCATGTTTAATTTTGAACATCTTGATATATTATGCGCCTGAATCGGGCATCTGAGTGAAAAGTTATCCCATATGAGTTAGCCGAGAGCTTCGTTGTTCAATTTCAAGCGTCTC
>NW_021143920.1:0-37936 GCF_004193775.1 Glycine soja
ATTCAGGCACCTCACATGTCGAGACGCTCGAAATTGAACAACGGAAGCTCTCGAGAAATTAAAATGGTCATAACTTTACACACGGAGGTCCGATTTAGGCACATCACATGTCGAGACGCTCGAAATTGAACAACGGAAGCTGACGAGAAATTCACACGGTCATAACTTTTCACACGGAGGTCCGATTCAGGTGCATAATATATTGAGACATTGGTTATTGAACAATGGAAGCTCCCGGGAAATTAAAATATTCATTACTTTTCACTCGGATGTCTGATTCAGGCACATCAGATATCGAGACGCTCGAAATTGAACAACGGAAGCTCTCGAGAAATTCAAATGGTCATACATTTTCATACGGATGTCCGATTCAGGCACATCACATGTCGAGACTCTCCAAATTTAACAACGTAAGCTCTCGAGAAATTAAAATGGTCATAACTTTTCATACGGATGTCCGATTCAGGTGCATAATATATCGAGATGTTGGTTATTGAACAACGGATGCTCTCGAGAATTTCAAATGGTCATAAATTTTCACACGGATGTCCGATTCAAGTGCATAATATATCGAGAAACTCGAAATTGAACAACGGAAGCTCTCGAGAAATTAAAGTTTTCATAACTTTTCAATCGGATGTCCGATTCAGGCGCATAATATATCGAGACGCTCAATATTGAACAACCGAAGCTCTCGAGAAATTAAAATGGTCATAACTTTTCACTCGGATTTATCATTCAGGTGCATAATATATGGAGACGTTCGTATTTGAACACCGGATGCTCTCTAGAAATTCAAATGGTCATAACTTTTCACACGGAGGTCCGATTCAGGCACATCACATGTCGAGACGCTCGAAATTGAACAACGGAAGCTCTCGAGAAATTAAAATGGTCATAACTTTACACACGGAGGTCCGATTTAGGAACATCACATGTCGACACGCTCGAAATTGAACAACGGAAGCTGACGAGAAATTCAAATGGTCATAACTTTTCACACGGAAGTCCGATTCAGGCGCATAATAAATCGAGACGCTCGATATTGAACAACGGAATCTCTCGAGAAATTAAAATGGTCATAACTTTTCACACGGAGGTCCGATGTAGGCACATCACATGTCGAGACGCTTGAAATTGAACAACGTAAGCTCTGCAGAAATTCAAATGGTCATAACTTTTCACACGGAGGTCCGATTCAGGCGCATCATATATCGAGATGCTCGAATTTGAACAGCGGAAGCTCTCGAGAAATTTAAATGGTCATAACTTTTCACTCGGATTTCCGATTCAGGTGCATAATATATGGAGACGTTCGTAATTGAACAACGGATGCTCTCGATAAATTCAAATGGTCATAACTCTCCACGCGGATGTCCAATTCAGGCTCATAATATATCGAGACCCTCGAAATTGAACAACGGAGGGTCTCGACAAATTAAAATTGTCATAACTTTACACACGGAGGTCCGATTTAGGAACATCACATGTCGAGAGGCTCGAAATTGAACAACGGAAGCTGACGAGAAATTCAAATGGTCATAACTTTTCACACGGAGGTCCGATTCAGGTGCATAAAATAGCGAGACATTGGTTATTGAACAACGGAGGCTCTCGAGAAATTGAAATGGTCATAAGTTTTCACTCGGATGTCCGATTCAGGCGCATAATATATCGAGACGCTCGATATTGAACAACGGAAGCTCTCGAGAAATTAAAATGGTCATAACTTTTCATACGGATATCCGGTTCAGGTGCATAATATATCGAGACATTGGTTATTGAACAACGGCTGCTCTCGAGAAATTCAAAATGGTCATAAATTTTCCCTCGGATGTCCGATTCAAGTGCATAATATATCGAGACGCTTGAAATTGAACAACGGAAGCTCTCGAGAAATTAAAATGGTCATAACTTTACACACGGAGGTCCGATTCAGGCAAATCACATGTCGAGACGCTCGAAATTGAACAACGGAAGTTGACGAGAAATTCAAATGGTCATAACTTTTCACACGGAGGTCCGATTCAGGTGCATAATATATCGAGACATTGGTTATTGAACAATGGAAGCTCCCGGGAAATTAAAATATTCATTACTTTTCACTCGGATGTCTGATTCAGACACATCAGATATCGAGATGCTCGAAATTGAACAACGGAAGCTCTCGAGAAATTCAAATGGTCATAACTTTTCACACTGAGGTCCAATTCAGGCACATCACATATCGAGACGCTCCAAATTTAACAACGTAAGCTCTCGAGAAATTAAAATGGTCATAACTTTTCATACGGATGTCCGATTCAGGTGCATAATATATCGAGACGTTGGTTATTGAACAACGGATGCTCTCCAGAATTTCAAATGGTCATAAATTTTCACTCGGATGTCCGATTCAAGTGCATAATATATCGAGACGCTCGAAAATGAACAACGGAAGCTCTCGAGAAATTAAAATGGTCATAACTTTTCACTCGGATTTCCTATTCAGGTGCATAATATATTGTGACGTTCGTATTTGAACACCGGATGCTCTCGAGAAATTCAAATGGTCATAACTTTTCACACGGAAGTCCGATTCAGGCACATCACATGTCGAGACGCTTGAAATTGAACAACGTAAGCTCTGCAGAAATTCAAATGGTCATAACTTTTCACACGGAGGTCCCATTCAGGCGCATCATATAACGAGACGCTCGAATTTGAACAGCGGAAGCTCTCGAGAAATTTAAATGGTCATAACTTTTCACTCGGATTTCCGATTCAGGTGCATAATATATGGAGACGTTCGTAATTGAACAACGGATGCTCTCGAGAAACTCAAATGGTCATAACTTTCCACGCGGATGTCCGATTCAGGTGCATAATATATCGAGACCCTCGAAATTGAACAACGGAAGCTCTCGAGAAATTAAAATGGTCATAACTTTTCACACGAATGTCCGATTCAGGCACATCACATGTCGAGACGCTTGAAATTGAACAACGTAAGCTCTGCAGAAATTCAAATGGTCATAACTTTTCACACGGAGGTCCGATTCAGGCGCATCATATAACGAGACGTTCGAATTTGAACAAGGGAAGCTCTCGAGAAATTTAAATGGTCATAACTTTTGACTCGGATTTCCGATTCAGGTGCATAATATATGGAGACGTTCGTAATTGAACCACGGATGCTCTCGAGAAATTCAAATGGTCATAACTTTTCACTCGGATGTCTGATTCAGGCGCATAATATATCGAGACCCTCGAAATTGAACAACGGATGGTCTCGACAAATTCAAATTTTCATAACTTTACACACGGAGGTCCAATTCAGGCACATCACATGTCGAGACATTCGAAATTGAAAAACGGAAGCTGACGAGAAATTCAAATGGTCATAACTTTTCACACAGAGGTCCGATTCAGGCGCATCATATATCGAGACACTCGAAATTAAACAACGGAAGCTCTCGAGAAATTAAAGTGGTCATAACTTTTCAATCGGATGTCCGATTCAGGCGCATAATATATTGAGACGCTCAATATTGAACAACCGAAGCTCTCGAGAAATTAAAATGGTCATAACTTTTCACTCGGATGTCCGATTCAGGCGCATCATATATCGAGACGCTCGAAATTGAACAATAGAAGCTCTCGAGAAATTAAAATGGTCATAACTTTTCACTCGGATATATGATTCAGGTGCATAATATATGGAGATGTTCGTATTTGAACACCGGATGCTCTCGAGAAATTCAAATGGTCATAACTTTTCACACGGAGGTCCGATTCAGGCACATCACATGTCGAGACGCTCGAAATTGAACAACGTAAGCTCTCGACAAATTAAAATGGTCATAACTTTACACACGGAGGTCCGATTTAGGCACATCACATGTCGAGACGCTCGAAATTGAACAACGGAAGCTGACGAGAAATTCAAATGGTCATAACTTTTCACACGGAGGTCCGATTCAGGTGCATAATATATCGAGACATTGGTTATTGAACAACGGAAGCTCTCGAGAAATTGAAATGGTCATAACTTTTCACTCGCATGTCTGATTCAGGCGCATAATATATCAAGACGCTCGATATTGAACAACGGAAGCTCTCGAGAAATTAAAATGGTCATAACTTTTCATACGGATATCCGATTCAGGTGCATAATATATCGAGACATTGGTTATTGAAAAACGGGTGCACTCGAGAAATTCAAATGGTCATAAATTTTCCCTCGGATGTCCGATTAGAGCGCATAATATATCGAGACGCTCAAAATTGAACAACAAAAGCTCTCGAGAAATTGAAATGGTCATACCTTTTCACTCGGATGTCCGATTCAGGCGCATTATATATCGAGACACTCGATATTGAACAACAGAAGCTCTAGAGGAATTAAAATGGTCATAACTTTTCATACGGATGTCCGATTCAGGTGCATAATATATCGAGACATTGGTTATTGAACAACGGCTGCTCTTGAGAAATTCAAATGGTCATAACTTTTCACTCGGATGTCCGATTCAGGCGCATCATATATCGAGACGCTCGATATTGAACAATAGAAGCTCTCGAGAAATTAAAATGGTCATAACTTTTCACTCGGATTTCCGATTCAGGTGCATAATATATGTTGACGTTCGTATTATAACACCGGATGCTCTCGAGAAATTCAAATGGTCATAAATTTTCACTCGGATGTCCGATTAGAGCACGTAATATATCGAGATGCTCGAAATTGAACAACAGAAGCTCTCGAGAAATTTAAATGGTCATACCTTTTCACTCGGATGTCTGATTCAGGCGCATAATATATTGAGACGCTCGATATTGAAAAACGGAAGCTCTCGAGAAATTAAAAATGGTCATAACTTTTCATACGGATGTCCGATTCAGGTGCATAATATATCGAGACAATTGTTATTGAACAACGGCTGCTCTTGAGAAATTCAAATGGTCATAAATTTTCACTCAGATGTCCGATTCAAGCGCATAATATATCAAGACGCTCGATATTGAACAACGGAAGCTCTCGAGAAATCAAAATGGTCATAACTTTTCATACGGATATCCGATTCAGGTGCATAATATATCGAGACATTGGTTATTGAAAAACGGGTGCACTCGAGAAATTCAAATGGTCATAAATTTTCCCTCGGATGTCCGATTAGAGCGCATAATATATCGAGACGCTCGAAATTGAACAACAAAAGCTCTCGAGAAATTGAAATGGTCATACCTTTTCACTCGGATGTCCGATTCAGGCGCATAATATATCGAGACACTCGATATTGAACAACAGAAGCTCTAGAGGAATTAAAATGGTCATAACTTTTCATACGGATGTCCGATTAAGGTGCATAATATATCGAGACATTGGTTATTGAACAACGGCTGCTCTCGAGAAATTCAAATGGTCATAACTTTTCACTCAGATGTCCGATTCAGGCGCAAAATATATCGAGACGCTCGATATTGAACAACGGAAGCTCTCGAGAAATTGAAATGGTCATAACTTTTCACTCGCATGTCTGATTCAGGCGCATAATATATCAAGACGCTCGATATTGAACAACGGAAGCTCTCGAGAAATTAAAATGGTCATAACTTTTCATACGGATATCCGATTCAGGTGCATAATATATCGAGACATTGGTTATTGAAAAACGGGTGCACTCGAGAAATTCAAATGGTCATAAATTTTCCCTTGGATGTCCGATTAGAGCGCATAATATATCGAGACGCTCGAAATGGAACAACAAAAGCTCTCGAGAAATTGAAATGGTCATACCTTTTCACTCGGATGTCCGATTCAGGCGCATAATATATCGAGACACTCGATATTGAACAACAGAAGGTCTAGAGGAATTAAAATGGTCATAACTTTTCATACGGATGTCCGATTAAGGTGCATAATATATAGAGACATTGGTTATTGAACAACGGCTGCTCTCGAGAAATTCAAATGGTCATAACTTTTCACTCAGATGTCCGATTCAAGCGCAAAATATATCGAGACGCTCGATATTGAACAACGGAAGCTCTCGAGAAATTGAAATGGTCATAACTTTTCACTCGCATGTCTGATTCAGGCGCATAATATATCAAGACACTCGATATTGAACAACGGAAGCTCTCGAGAAATTAAAATGGTCATAACTTTTCATACGGATATCCGATTCAGGTGCATAATATATCGAGACATTGGTTATTGAAAAACGGGTGCACTCGAGAAATTCAAATGGTCATAAATTTTCCCTCGGATGTCCGATTAGAGCGCATAATATATCGAGACGCTCGAAATTGAACAACAAAAGCTCTCGAGAAATTGAAATGGTCATACCTTTTCACTCGGATGTCTGATTCAGGCGCATAATATATCGAGACACTCGATATTGAACAACAGAAGCTCTAGAGGAATTAAAATGGTCATAACTTTTCATACGGATGTCTGATTCAGGTGCATAATATATCGAGACATTGGTTATTAAACAACGGCTGCTCTTGAGAAATTCAAATGGTCATAACTTTTCAATCGGATGTCCGATACAGGCGCATCATATATCGAGACGCTCGATATTGAACAATAGAAGCTCTCGAGAAATTAAAATGGTCATAACTTTTCACTCGGATTTCCGATTCAGGTGCATAATATATGTTGACGTTCGTATTATAACACCGGATGCTCTCGAGAAATTCAAATGGTCATAAATTTTCACTCGGATGTCCGATTAGAGCACGTAATATATCGAGACGATCGAAATTGAACAACAGAAGCTCTCGAGAAATTTAAATGGTCATACCTTTTCACTCGGATGTCTGATTCAGGCGCATAATATATCGAGACGCTCGATATTGAAAAACGGAAGCTCTCGAGAAATTAAAATGGTCATAACTTTACACACGGAGGTTCGATTCAGGTGCATAATATATCGAGACATTGGTTATTGAACAACGGCTGCTCTCGAGAAATTCAAATGGTCATAACTTTTCACTCGGATGTCCGATTCAGGCGCATAATATATCGAGACGCTCGATATTGAACAATGGAAGCTCTCGAGAAATTAAAATGGTCATAACTTTTCATACGGTATCCGATTCAGGTGCATAATATATCGAGACATTGGTTATTGAACAACGACTGCTCTCGAGAAATTCAAATGGTCATAAATTTTCCCTCGGATGTCCGATTCAAGCGCATAATATATCGAGACGCTCGAAATTGATCAACAGAAGCTCTCGAGAAATTAAAATGGTCATAACTTTACACACGGAGGTCCGATTCAGGCACATCACATGTCGAGACGCTCGAAATTGAACAACGGAAGCTGACGAGAAATTCAAATGGTCATAACTTTTCACACGGAGGTCCGATTCAGGTGCATAATATATCGAGACATTGGTTATTGAACAATGGAAGCTCCCGGGAAATTAAAATATTCATTACTTTTCACTCGGATGTCTGATTCAGGCACATCAGATATCGAGACGCTCGAAATTGAAAAACGGAAGCTCTCGAGAAATTCAAATGGTCATACCTTTTCACACGGAGGTCCAATTCAGGCACATCACTTGTCGAGACGCTCCAAATTTAACAACGTAAGCTCTCGAGAAATTAAAATGGTCATAACTTTTCATACGGATGTCCGATTCAGGTGCATAATATATCGAGACGTTGGTTATTGAACAACGGATGCTCTCGAGAATTTCAAATGGTCATAAATTTTCACTCGGATGTCCGATTCAAGCGCATAATATATCGAGACGCTCGAAATTGAACAACGGAAGCTCTCGAGAAATTAAAATGGTCATAACTTTTCACTCGGATGTCCGATTCAGGCGCATCATATATCGAGACGCTCGAAATTAAACAATAGAAGCTCTCGAGAAATTAAAATGGTCGTAACTTTTCACTCGGATTTCTGATTCAGGTGCATAATATATGGAGACATTCGTATTTGAACACCGGATGCTCTCGAGAAATTCAAATGGTCATAAATTTTCACTCGGATGTCTGATTAGAGCGCATAATATATCGAGACGCTCGAAATTGAACAACAGAAGCTCTCGAGAAATTGAAATGGTCATATCTTTTCACTCGGATGTCCGATTCAGGCGCATATTATATCGAGACGCTCGATATTGAAAAACGGAAGCTCTCGAGAAATTAAAATGGTCATAACTTTTCATACGGATGTCCGATTCAGGTGCATAATATATCGATACAATTGTTATTGAACAACGGCTGCTCTTGAGAAATTCAAATGGTCATAAATTTTCACTCGGATGTCCGATTCAAGCGCATAATATATTGAGACGCTCGAGATTGAACAACAGAAGCTCTCGAGAAATTAAAATGGTCATAACTTTACACACGGAGGTCCGATTCAGGCACATCACAAGTCGAGACGCTCAAAATTGAACAACGGAAGCTGACGAGAAATTCAAATGGTCATAACTTTTCACACGGAGGTCCGATTCAGGCGCATCATATATCAAGACACTCGAAATTGAACAACGGAAGCTCTCGAGAAATTAAAATGGTCATAAATTTTCACTCGGATGTCCGATTCAGGCGCATAATATATCGAGACGCTCGATATTGAACAACGAAAGCTGACGAGAAATTCAAATGGTCATAACTTTTCACACGGAGGTCCGATTCAGGTGCATAATATACCGAGACATTGGTTATTGAACAACGGAAGCTCTCAAGAAATTGAAATGGTCATAACTTTTCACTCGGATATCCGATTTAGGCGCATAATATATCGAGACGCTCGATATTGAACAACGGAAGCTCTCAAGAAATTAAAATGGTCATAACTTTTCATACGTGATGCAATCCTACCCCGCAAGGGCATTGGATAGATAACTCCAAGTAGATTGGGCCAGAGATGCAAGAGAAGGCCCTAGGGTTCTAATGAGCCTTAGGGTAGATTTCGGGCCTATGGGCTAAGTACGAGCCCACTTATCTTTGTAAATATTAGATTAAGGTTTCATTATTTTTGGGCCTTGTATTTTTGGGCCTTGTATTTAGGGCTCCAATCCTAGTTCTGAAATTTAAATTGAAAATTATTGTGAAAACAAGTGCCAAAACTATAGGTTTCTTGAGTCTTTTTTTTTTTTTAGTTTTTCTACTCTACTCTAGAGCCATTCTAGGTTTCTCTTTGAGTCCTAGCTTGCTTTTTTTGTGCTTTTCATTGCTTTAATTGTTGAATAATCCTTGAAAATTTGTCTTGTTAAAACTCTATTGGTTTAGCTTTCATTTCATTTTTTTTTTGTCTTTGGTTATTGCTTGTCTCTTTGTTTCCTTGGTTGTGAGTTGCCATATAGGGAATTGGAAAGGAGGATTGGTGCCATATCTTGAAGAATTTGAGTCAAGAAGAAAGGGGCCAACCACCTTAAGAGCTATTGGACTAAGAAGCACTCCAAATTGAGTGAAACACTAAAGAGAGAATAGCCACCACAATTGAGGACTTTTTTCTTTGTAATTTTGTAATTGGCAATTTGCTTTGCTTTCAAATTTTGTAACAAAAATGCCTTTCATTGGAAGTAAGTTGGGAGCCTCCGCTAGGTCACCCTACTTCCATTTGTGTGTAATAATTTTAGGCAATTTCCCCTTAGGATAGTGAGTGTTTTGTTGGGAACCTTAAATGAGGTCATCCAAACACTCTTAGGATCCGCCTAGTTTGCATTTCTTGCACTTTAATTTCTTGCTTATTTTCATAGCTTATTTCCTTTACCCTCCATTGTCAAACCGCCTAGATAGCTTGCCTTTTACCAATTAGTTTTTACCTTATCTTTCACACCTCTTTTAGTGTTTATTTTGGCTAGTTTCAACCATAGTTTATTTTACCTTTTGTTTTCAAACCCACAACAAGAAAGAACCATAACTTAGGAACCAACATAAGTCTTCATTCTTCATCTAGTGTTAATGGTGAGGATTCTACTCCTAAGGACCCCTTGTATAAGATATTAGATGACTTGAGATCCCTTAAGTTGTGGAAAGAAAAACAAGAGAGAAAAGAAAAAGGTAAAAAAAGAGTGGAAGAAATAAGTCAAGATGAAAGAGAGAAAATAAGAGAGGAAGAAAGAAGAAAAATAAGGAAAGAAATGAAAAGAGAAAAACATGTCTCCTATAGTAGTCATAACTCTTGCAAGAGACTAAGTGAAGAACTTCGTGACTATTATGAAGGAAGGCATACGTCACATCTTAGGCCTCACTCCCATAGGAGAGAAAATGAAAGAAAGCCTCAAGAGGTTAACATTAAACTCCCATACTTCCATGGGAAGGACAATGTAGAGGCTAATTTAGATTGGGAAATAAGGGTAGAGCAACAACTTAAAAGGAAGTCTACTTCAAAATCTTATGGCTCTCACTCTTATCCAAAGAAAGACCAAGGTCAAGGAATCTTAGGGGTGAGACCTTCTAAGCCCAAAGATGATAAGGGGAAGACAATAGAAAAGCAACCCCTTAAGGCTAGTATGCAAGAGAAGACTAGCTCCATGAAGTGCTTTAAATGTCTTGGAAGAGGACACATTACTTCTCAATGCCCCACCAAGAAAACCATGATTATGAGGGGCCAAGACATTTATAGTAGCCAAGATGAGGCTACTACTTCACCTTCCTCTAGTAAAAGTGAAGAAGCAAAAGGGGAAGAATCTAGTGAAGAGATATACCCCCAAGAAGAAGGACAACCTTTAATGGTTAAGGAGGAGTGTAAGGAGGTAAGTGTCTCCTCCAAGAGGTTAGCTAAGAAGGAAAGACATTTTGAAATAAAGACAAATATTAAAGAAATTTCCCTTCTTCGACAACCTCCACATTTTCTCCTTTGTAAAAAGACACTTGTTAGCATTGCCACATCTCTTAGGCTTGAGTTTATTCCTCAAGTAAAGGAGTTGTTGGATGAGGGTTTGGTTCGCAAGAGATTAAATCCTTGTGCTTTGTTGGTGCCCAAAATAGGTATTATTAGGCACCAAATCCCTCAAATAGGTGGTGTGATGAATGCTTTGGGTGGTGCAACACTCTTTTGTAAAATCACTCGTGCACCCAACATCTTCATGATTTGTGTACATAGGGACTCATTAGGTAGGTTTGTTCTTATTTTTAGTTTCAATACAAACTTAGGCACTCATATGGGACACCTTAGGTTTGTCATACTTTTTGGTAGGAATAATCAACATGAAAATTCAGAAAAAGGTATGTTCTATTGCTTTACTTTTCTTAATTTTTTAAATTGTGATCAAGGGGTTCCCATGAACCCTAAGAGAATAAAGGTCATTCCTGAGTGGCTTGCTCCACCAAGTGTAAGAAAAATTTGGGGCTTCCAAGACTTAACAAACTTTTACAAAAGGTTTGCCCCTTATTTTTCTATACTTGTAGCACCACTCATTGAGTTGGTGAGGAACCATGTTCCTTCATGGGAAGATGCCCAGGAAATGAGTTTTCAGACCTTACCTTACTTCAACATACTAAACACCACTAATACATATGTTTTTGTTCTTTCTACAGGTGTTGAGGAAAAAAGCCCAGAGTTTCAAGAACCTCGGGATTTGAGGTCAAATCCTTTTCAAGGGGGAGGGAATGATGCAATCCTACCCCGCAAGGGCATTGGATAGAAAACTCCAAGTAGATTGGGCCAGAGATGGAAGAGAAGGCCCTAGGGTTCTAATGAGCCTTAGGGTAGATTTCGGGCCCATGGGCTAAGTACGAGCCCACTTATCTTTGTAAATATTAGATTAAGGTTTCATTATTTTTGGGCCTTGTATTTAGGGCTCCATAATGTAGGTAGGGTACCCTAGAAATATAGGATTTTTCAGCCCTTGTATTTTAGGGCACCTAGACTAGTTTTTGTAATAGGGGTAGTTTTGTAATTTCACAGGCACTAAGTGGATATTTGATGTGTGTGGTTGGAAATAAATTTAATTGAATTGGTAGAAGCCCAATCCAATTAAATTTTAGAGGGGGAGGTGAGCATTTGCTTACTACACCCCATTGCCACATCATATAGTCACACTTTGTGCATGTCCTTCATGCTTTTCATGCCTCATGACACCTAAGCACACTTAGTGGAGAATCTTGGAATTGATCTTGGATTAGTGGGCTGAACCATAACTAAAATTCACTAATCATAATTAGTGAAATTTTGGCTCCAAAGTTTGGCTCCACAAATTCAATTTCAAATTCAAGTGAAATTTGAATTTCCCTCCAATTTTGTGTGACACTTAGGCTATAAATAGAGGTCATGTGTGTGCATTTTTTTGAACTTTGATCATTTGAATATTAAACTTCAGATTTCAAAGCTCATTTAGAGCACAAAATTTCGTGCTCTTCTCTCCCTCTCCCTTCATTCATCTCCTTCTTCCTCCAAGCTCTTATCCATGGCCTCCTATGGTGGTGAGCTTCTCCTAGACTCATCTTCTCCTTGAAGTGGCGTCTCCTCTCTCTCTTCCTTTCTCCATTCCGATGCCATTCATCTTCCAAGAAGCAAAGGAATCCATTGATGAAGAAGATCCTAGGCCTACAAGCTCCAATGGAGCTTGCATCAATACGGATATCCGATTCAGGTGCATAATATATCGAGACACTGGTTATTGAACAACGGAAGCTCTCGAGAAATTGAAATGGTCATAACTTTTCACTCGGATGTCCGATTTAGGCGCATAATATATCGAGACGCTCGATATTGAACAACGGAAGCTCTCAAAAAATTAAAATGCTCATAACTTTAAACACGGAGGTCCGATTCAGGCACATCACATGTCGAGACGCTCGAAATTGAACAACGGAAGCTGACAAGAAATTCAAATGGTCATAACTTTTCACACGGAGGTCCGATTCAGGTGCATAATATATCGAGACATTGGATATTGAACAATGGAAGCTCCCGAGAAATTAAAATATTCATTACTTTTCACTCGGATGTCTGATTCAGGCACATCAGATTTCGAGACGCTCGAAATTGAACAACGGAAGCTCTCGAGAAATTCAAATGGTCATACCTTTTCACACGAAGGTCCAATTCAGGCACATCACATGTCGAGACAATCCAAATTTAACAACGTAAGCTCTCAAGAAATTAAAATGGTCATAACTTTTCATACGGATGTCCGATTCAGGTGCATAATATATCGAGACGTTGGTTATTGAACAACGGATGCTCTCGAGAATTTCAAATGGTCATAAATTTTCACTCGGATGTCCGATTCAAGCGCATAATATATCGAGACGCTCGAAATTGAACAACGGAAGCTCTCGAGAAATTAAAATGGTCATAACTTTTAACTCGGATGTCCGATTCAGGCGCATCATATATCGAGACGCTCGAAATTGAACAACAGAAGCTCTCGAGAAATTAAAATGGTCATAACTTTTCACTCGGATTTCCGATTCAGGTGCATAATATATGGAGATGTTCGTATTTGAACACCGGAAGCTCTCGAGAAATTCAAATGGTCATAAATTTTTACTCGGATGTCTGATTAGAGCGCATAATATATCGAGACGCTCGAAATTGAACAACAGAAGCTCTCGGGAAATTGAAATGGTCATACATTTTCACTCGGATGTCCGATTCAGGCGCATAATATATCGAGACGCTCGATATTGAAAAACGGAAGCACTCAAGAAATGAAAATGGTCATAACTTTTCATACGGATGTCCGATTTAGGTGCATAATATATCGATACAATTGTTATTGAATAGCGGCTGCTCTTGAGAAATTCAAATGGTCATAAATTTTCACTCGGATGTCCGATTCAAGCGCATAATTTATCAAGACGCTCGAAATTGAACAACGGAAGCTCTCCCGAAATTAAAATGGTCATAACTTTACACACGGAGGTCCGATTCAGGCACATCACAAGTCGAGACGCTCGAAATTGAACAACGGAAGCTGACGAGAAATTCAAATGGTCATAACTTTTCACATGGAGGTCCGATTCAGGCGCATCATATATCGAGACACTCGAAATTGAACAACGGAAGCTCTCGAGAAATTAAAATGGTCATAACTTTTCACTCGGATTTCCGATTCAGGCACATAATATATCGAGACGCTCGATATTGAACAACGGAAGCTGACGAGAAATTCAAATGGTCATAAATTTTCACACGGAGGTCCGATTCAGGTGCATAATATATCGAGACATTGGTTATTGAACAAAGGAAGCTCTCGAGAAATTGAAATGGTCATAACTTTTCACTCGGATGTCCGATTCAGGCACATAATATATCGAGACGCTCGATATTGAACAACGGAAGCTCTCGAGAAATTAAAATGGTCTTAACTTTTCATACGGATATCCAATTCCGGTGCATAATATATCGAGACATTGGTTATTGAACAACGGCTGCTCTTGAGAAATTCAAATGGTCATAAATTATCCCTCGGATGTCCGATTCAAGCGCATAATATATCGAGACGCTCGAAATAGAACAATGAAAGCTCTCGAGAAATTAAAATGGTCATAACTTTACACACGAAGCTCCGATTCAGGCTCATCACATGTCGAGACGCTCGAAATTGAACAACGGAAGCTGACGAGAAATTCAAATGGTCATAACTTTTCACACGGAGGTCCGATTCAGGTGCATAATATATTGAGACATTGGTTATTGAACAATGGAAGCTCCCGGGAAATTAAAATATTCATTACTTTTCACTCGGATGTCTGATTCAGGCACATCAGATATCGAGACGCTCGAAATTGAACAACGGAAGCTCTCGAGAAATTCAAATGGTCATACCTTTTCACACGGAGGTCCAATTCAGGCACATCACATGTCGAGACGCTCCAAATTTAACAACGTAAGCTCTCGAGAAATTAAAATGGTCATAACTTTTCATACGGATGTCCGATTTTGGTGCATAATATATCGAGACGTTGGTTATTGAACAACGGATGCACTCGAGAATTTCAAATGGTCATAAAGTTTCACTCGGATGTCCGATTCAAGCGCGTAATATATCGAGACGCTCGAAATTGAACAACGGAAGCTCTCGAGAAATTAAAATGGTCATAACTTTTCAGTCGGATGTCCGATTCAGGCGCATCATATATCGAGACGCTCGAAATTGAACAATAGAAGCTCTCGAGAAATTAAAATGGTCATAACTTTTCACTCAGATGTCCGATTCACGAGCAAAATATATCGAGACGCTCGATATTGAACAACGGAAGCTCTCGACAAATTAAAATGGTCATAACTTTTCATACGGATGTCCGATTCAGGTGCATAATATATCGAGACATTGGTTATTGAACAACGGATGCTCTCGAGAAATTCAAATGGTCATAAATTTTAACTCCGATGTCCGATTCCAGTGCATAATATATCGAGACGCTCGAAATTGAACAACGGAAGCTCTCGAGAAATGAAAATGATCATAACTTTGCACACGGAGGTCCGATTCAGGCACATCACATGTCGAGACGCTCGAAATTGAACAACGGAAGCTCTCGAGAAATTAAAATGGTCATAACTTTTCATACGGATGTCCGATTCAAGCGCAAAATATATCGAGACATTGGTTATTGAACAACGGCTGCTCTCGAGAAATTCAAATGGTCATAAATTTTCACTCGGATGTCCGATTGAAGCGCATAATATATCGAGACGCTCGAAATTGAACAACGGAAGCTCTCGAGAAATTAAAATGGTCATAACTTTTCATACGAATGTCCGATTCAGGTGCATAATATATCGAGACATTGGTTATTGAACAACGGAAGCTCTCGAGAAATTAAAATGGTCATAAGTTTTCATACGGATGTCCGATTCAGGTGGATAATATATCGAGACATTGGTTATTGAACAACGGTTGCTCTTGAGAAATTCAAATGGTCATAAATTTTCACTCGGATGTCCGATTCAAGCGCATAATATATCAAGACGCTCGAAATTGAACATCGGAAGCTCTCGAGAAATTCGAATGGTCATAACTTTTCACTCGGATGTCCGATTCAGGCGCATAATATATCGAGACGCTCAATATTGAACAACGGAAGCTCTCGAGAAATTAAAATGGTCATAACTTTTAATACGGATGTCCGATTCAGGTGCATAATATATGGAGACGTTCGTAATTGAACAACAGATGCTCTCGAGAAATTCAAATGGTCATAACTTTTCACTCGGATGTCCGATTAAGGCGCATAATATATCGAGATGCTCGAAATTGAACAACGGAAGCTCTCGAGAAATTAAAATGGTCATAACTTTTCACTCAGATGTCCGATTCAGGAGCAAAATATATTGAGACGCTCGATATTGAACAACGGAAGCTCTCGAGAAATTAAAATGGTCATAACTTTTCATACGGATGTCCGATTCAGGTGCATAATATATCGAGACATTGGTTATTGAACAACGGATGCTCTCGAGAAATTCAAATGGTCATAAATTTTAACTCCGATGTCCGATTCCAGTGCATAATATATCGAGACGCTCGAAATTGAACAACGGAAGCTCTCGAGAAATGAAAATGATCATAACTTTGCACACGGAGGTCCGATTCAGGCACATCACATGTCGAGACGCTCGAAATTGAACAACGGAAGCTCTCGAGAAATTAAAATGGTCATAACTTTTCATACGGATGTCCGATTCAAGCGCAAAATATATCGAGACATTGGTTATTGAACAACGGCTGCTCTCGAGAAATTCAAATGGTCATAAATTTTCACTCGGATATCCGATTGAAGCGCATAATATATCGAGACGCTCGAAATTGAACAACGGAAGCTCTCGAGAAATTAAAATGGTCATAACTTTTCATACGAATGTCCGATTCAGGTGCATAATATATCGAGACATTGGTTATTGAACAACGGAAGCTCTCGAGAAATTAAAATGGTCATAAGTTTTCATACGGATGTCCGATTCAGGTGGATAATATATCGAGACATTGGTTATTGAACAACGGTTGCTCTTGAGAAATTCAAATGGTCATAAATTTTCACTCGGATGTCCGATTCAAGCGCATAATATATCAAGACGCTCGAAATTGAACATCGGAAGCTCTCGAGAAATTCGAATGGTCATAACTTTTCACTCGGATGTCCGATTCAGGCGCATAATATATCGAGACGCTCAATATTGAACAACGGAAGCTCTCGAGAAATTAAAATGGTCATAACTTTTAATACGGATGTCCGATTCAGGTGCATAATATATGGAGACGTTCGTAATTGAACAACAAATGCTCTCGAGAAATTCAAATGGTCATAACTTTTCACTCGGATGTCCGATTAAGGCGCATAATATATCGAGATGCTCGAAATTGAACAACGGAAGCTCTCGAGAAATTAAAATGGTCATAACTTTTCACTCAGATGTCCGATTCAGGAGCAAAATATATTGAGACGCTCGATATTGAACAACGGAAGCTCTCGAGAAATTAAAATGCTCATAACTTTTCATACGGATGTCCAATTCAGGTGCATAATATATCGAGACATTGGTTATTGAACAACGGCTGCTCTCGAGAAATTCAAATGGTCATAAATTTTAACTCCGATGTCCGATTCCAGCGCATAATATATCGAGACGCTCGAAATTGAACAACAGAAGCTCTCGAGAAATTAAAATGGTCATAACTTTGCACACGGAGGTCCGATTCATTCACATCACATGTCGAGACGCTCGAAATTGAACAACGTAAGCTCTTGAGAAATTCAAATGGTCATAACTTTGCACTTGGATGTCTGATTCAGGCGCATCATATATCGAGACGCTCGAAATTAAACAACGGAAGCTCTCGGGAAATTAAAATGGTCATAACTTTTCATACGGATGTCCGATTCAAGCGCAAAATATATCGAGACATTGGTTATTGAACAACGACTGCTCTCGAGAATTTTAAATGGTCATAACTTTACACACAGAGGTCCGATTCAGGCACATCACAAGTCGAGACGCTCGAAATTGAACAATGCAAGCTGACGAGAAATTCAAATGGTTATAACTTTTCACACGGAGGTCCGATTCAGGCACATCCCATGTCGAGACGTTTGAAATTGAACAACGTAAGCTCTGCAGAAATTCAGATGGTCATAACTTTTCACACGGAGGTCCGATTCAAGCGCATAATATATCGAGACGCTCGAAATTGAACAACGGAAGCCCTCTAGAAATTGAAATGGTCATAACTTTGCACACGGAGGTCCGATTCAGGCACATCACATGTCGAGACACTCGAAATTAAACAACCGAAGCAGAGGAGTAATTAAAATGGTCATAACTTTGCACACGGAGGTCCGATTCAGGCACATCACATGTCAAGACGCTCGAAATTGAACAACGGAAGCTGAGGAGAAATTCAAATGGGCATAACTTTTCACACGGAGGTCCGATTCAGGCCCATCATATATCGAGACGCTCGAAATTGAACAGCGGAAGCTCTCGAGAAATTAAAATGGTCATAACTTTTCATACGGATGTCCGATTCATGCGCAAAATATATCGAGACATTGGTTATTGAACAACGGCTGCTCTCGAGAAATTCAAATGGTCATAAATTTTCACTCGGATGTCCGATTCAAGAGCATAATATATCGAGACGCTCGAAATTGAACAACGGAAGCTCTCGAGAAATTAAAATGGTCATAACTTTGCACACGGAGGTCCGATTAAGGCACATCACATGTCGAGACTCTCGAAATTGAACAACGGAAGTTGAGGAGAAATTCAAATGGTCATAACTTTTCACACGGAGGTCCGATTCAGGCGCATCATATATCAAGACGCTCGAAATTGAACAACGGAAGCTCTCGAGAAATTAAAATGGTCATAACTTTTCATACGGATGTCCGATTCAAGCGCAAAATATATCGAGACATTGGTTATTGAACAACGGCTGCTCTCGAGAAATTCAAATGATCATAAATTTTCACTCGGATGTCCGATTGAAGCGCATAATATATCGAGACGCTCGAAATTGAACAACGGAAGCTCTCGAGAAATTAAAATGGTCATAACTTTACACACGGAGGTCCGATTCAGGCACATCACATGTCGTGACGCTCGAAATTGAACAACGGAAGCTGACGAGAAATTCAAATGGTCATAACATTTCACACGGAGGTCCGATTCAGGATCATCACATGTCGAGACGCTTGAAAATGAACAACGTAAGCTCTGCAGAAATTCAAATGGTCATAACTTTTCACACGGAGGTCCGATTCAAGCGCATAGTATATCGAGCGTCTCGATATTGAACAACGGAAGCTCTCAAGAAATTAAAATGGTGATAACTTTTCATACGGATGTACGATTCAGGTGCAAAATATATCAAGACATTGGTTTTGAATAACGGCTGCTCTCGAGAAATTCAAATGGTCATAAATTTTCACTCGGATGTCTGATTCAGGCGCATAATATATCGAGACGCTTGAAATAGAACAACGACTGCTCTCGAGAAATTCAAATGGTCATAAATTTTCACTTGGATGTCCGATTCAGGAGCATAATATATCGAGACGCTCGAAATAGAACAACACAAGCTCTCGAGAAATTAAAATGGTCATAACTTTTCATTCGGATGTCCGATTCAGGCGCATCATATATCGAGACGCTCAAAATTGAACAACGGATGCTCTCGAGAAATTAAAATGGTCATAACTTTACACGCGGAGGTCCGATTCAGGCACCTCACATGTCGAGACGTTCGAAATTGAACAACGGAAGCTGACGAGAAATTCAAATGGTCATAACTTTTCACACGGAGGTCCGATTCAGGCGAATCATATATCGAGACGTTCGAAATTGAAAAACGGAAGCTCTCCAGAAATTCAAATGGTCAAAACTTTTCATACGGATGTCCGATTCAGGTGCATATTATATCGAGACATTGGTTATTGAACAACGACTGCTCTTGAGAAAGTCAAATGGTCATAAATTTTAACCCGGATGTCCGATTCAGGCACATCACATGTCGAGACGCTCGAAATTGAACAACGGAAGCTGAGGAGAATTTAAAATGGTCATAACTTTACACACGGAGGTCCGATTCAGGCACATCACATGTCAAGACGCTCAAAATTGAACAACGGAATCTGAGGAGAAATTCAAATGGTCATAACTTTTCACACGGAGGTCCTATTCAGGCGCATGATATATCGAGACGTTCGTAATTGAACAACGGATGCCCTCGAGAAATTCAAATGGTCATAACTTTTCATACGGATGTCCGATTCAGGTGCATATTATATCGAGACATTGGTTATTGAAAAACGACTGCTCTTGAGAAAGTCAAATGGTCATAAATTTTAACCCGGATGTCCGATTCAGGCACATCACATGTCGAGACGCTCGAAATTGAACAACGGAAGCTGAGGAGAATTTAAAATGGTCATAACTTTGCACACGGAGGTCCGATTCTGGCACATCACATGTCAAGACGCTCAAAATTGAACAACGGAATCTGAGGAGAAATTCAAATGGTCATAACTTTTCACACAGAGGTCCGATTCAGGCGCGTCATTTATCGAGACGCTCGAAATTGAACAACGGAAGCTCTCGAGAAATTAAAATGGTCATAACTTTTCATACGGATGTCCGATTCAAGCGCAAAATATATTGAGACATTGGTTATTGAACAACGGTTGCTCTCGAGAAATTCAAATGGTCAAAAATTTTCACTCGGATGTCCGATTCAAGCGAATAATATATCGAGACTCTCGAAATTGAACAACGGAAGCTCTAGAGAAATTAAAATGGTCATAACTTTGCACACGGAGGTCCAATTTAGGCACATCACATGTCGAGACGCTCGAAATTGAACAACTGAAGCTGAGGAGAATTTAAAATGGTCATAACTTTGCACACGGAGGTCCGATTCAGGCACATCACATGTCAAGACGCTCAAAATTGAACAACGGAATCTGAGGAGAAATTTAAATGGTCATAACGTTTCACACGGAGGTCCGATTCAGGCGCGTCATATATCGAGACGCTCGAAATTGAACAACGGAAGCTCTCGAGAAATTAAAATGGTCATAACTTTTCATACGGATGTCCGATTCAGGTGCATAATATATCGAGACGTTGGTTATTGAACAACGGATGCTCTCGAGAAATTCAAATGGTCATAAATTTTCACTCGGATGTCCGATTCAAGCGCATAATATATCGAGACGCTCGAAATTGAACAACGGAAGCTCTCGAGAAATTGAAATAGTCATAACTTTTCACTCGGATGTCTGATTCAGGCGCATAATATATCGAGACGCTCGATATTGAACAACGGAAGCTCTCAAGAAATAAAAATGGTCATAACTTTTCATACGGATATTCGATTCAGGTGCATAATATATCGAGACATTGGTTATTGAACAACGGCTGCTCTCGAGAAATTCAAATGGTCATAAATTTTCACTCGGATGTCCGATTCAGGCGTATAATATATCGAGACGCTCGAAATAGAACAACGGAACCTCTCGAGAAATTAAAATGGTTATAACTTTAACACGGAGGTCCGATTCAGGCACATCATATGTCGAGACGCTCGAAATTGAACAACGGAAGCTGACGAGAAATTCAAATGGTCATAACTTTTCACACGGAGGTCCGATTCAGGAGCATCATATTTCGAGACACTCGAAATTGAACAACGGAAGCTGACGAGAAATTCAAATGGTCATAACTTTTCACACGGAGGTCCGATTCAGGCGCATGATATATCGAGACGTTCGTAATTGAACAACGGAAGCCCTCGAGAAATTCAAATGGTCATAACTTTTCATACGGATGTCCGATTCAGGTGTATAATATATCGAGACAATGGTTATTGAACAACGGCTGCTCTCGAGAAATTCAAATGTTCATAAATTTTAACTCGGATGTCCGATTCAAGCGCATAATATATCTACACGCTCGAAATTGAACAACGGAAGCTCCCGAGAAATTAAAACGGTCATAACTTTACACACGAAGGTCCGATTCAGGTGCATAATATATCGAGACATTGGTTATTGAACAACGGCTGCTCTCGAGAAATTCAAATGGTCATAAATTTTCACTAGGATGTCCAATTCAGGCGCATCATATATCGAGATGCTCGATACTGAACAATGGAAGCTCTCAAGAAATAAAAATGGTCATAACTTTTCATACGGATGTTCGATTCAGGTGCATAATATATCGAGACATTGGTTATTGAACAACGGCTGCTCTCGAGAAATTCAAATGGTCATAAATTTTCACTTGGATGTCCGATTCAGACGCATAACATATCGAGACGCTCGATATTGAACAACGGAAGCTCTCAAGAAATGAAAATGGTCATAACTTTTCATACGGATGTTCGATTCAGGTGCATAATATATCGAGACATTGGTTATTGAACAACAGCTGCTGTCGAGAAATTAAAATGGTCATAACTTTTCATTCGGATGTTCGATTCAGGCACATCGCATGTCGAGACCTTCGAAATTGAACAACGGAAGCCGACGAGAAATTCAAATGGTCATAACTTTTCACACGGAGGTCCCATTCAGGCGCATCATATTTCGAGACTCTCGAAATTGAACAATGGAAGCTCTCGAGAAATTAAAATGGTCATAACTTTACACACGGAGGTCCGATTCAGGCACATCACATGTCGAGACGCTCGAAATTGAAAAACGAAAGCTGACGAGAAATTCAGAACGTTTTAACTTTTCACACGGAGGTCCGATTCAGGCGCATCATATATCGAGACGCTCGAAATTGAACAACGAAAGCACTCTAGAAATTCAAATGGTCAAAACTTTTCACCCGGAGGTCCTATTCAGGCGCATGATATCTCGAGACGTTCGTAATTGAACAACGGAAGCCCTCGAAAAATTCAAATGGTCAAAACTTTTCATACGGAGGTCAAATTCAGGCGAGTCATATATCGAGACGCTCAAAATTGAACAACGGAAGCTCTCGAGAAATTAAAATAGTCATAACTTTTCATACAGATGTCCGATTCAGGTGCATAATATATTGAGACGTTGGTTATTGAACAACGGATGCTCTCGAGAAATTCAAATGGTCATAAATTTTCACTTGGATGTTCGATTCAAGCGCATAATATATCGAGACGCTCGAAATAGAACAACGGAAGCTCTCGAGAAATTAAAACGGTCATAACTTTTCATACGGATGTCCGATTCAAGCGCATAATATGTCGAGGCATTGGTTATTGAACAACGGCTGCTCTCGAGAAATTCAAATTGGCATAAATTTTCACTCGAATGTCCGATTCAAGCGCACAATATATCGAGACGCTCGATATTGAACAACGGAAGCTCTCAATAAATAAAAATGGTCATAACTTTTCATACGGATGTTCGATTCAGGCGCATAATATATCTTGACGCTCGAAATTGAACAACGGAAGCTGACGAGAAATTCAAAAGGTCATAACTTTTCACACGGAGGTCCGATTCAGGCGCATCATATTTCGGGACGCTCGGAATTGAACAACGGAAGCTCTCAAGAAATTAAAATGGTCATAACTTTTCATACGGATGTCCGATTTAAGCGCAAAATATATCGAGACATTGGTTATTGAACAACGGCTACTCTTGAGAAATTCAAATGGTCATAAATTTTCACTCGAATGTCCGATTCAAGTGCATAATATATCGAGATACTCGAAATAGAACAACGGAAGTTCTCGAGAAATTAAAATGGTCATAACTTTTCATACGGATGTTTGATTCAAGCGCATAATATGTCGAGACATTGGTTATTGAACAACGGCTGCTCTCGAGAAATTCAAATGTTCATAAATTTTCACTCGAATGTACGATTCAAGCGCATAATATATCAAGACGCTCGAAATTGAATAACGAAAGCTCTCGAGAAATTAAAATGGTCATAACTTTACACACGGAGGTCCGATTCAGGCACATCACATTTTGAGACGCTCGAAATTGAACAACGGAAGCTGACGAGAAATTCAAATGGTCATAACTTTTAACACGGAGGTCAAATTCAGGCGAATCATATATCGAGACGCTCAAAATTGAACAACGGAAGCTCTCGAGAAATTAAAATAGTCATAACTTTTCATACAGATGTCCGATTCAGGCGCATAATATATTGAGACGTTGGTTATTGAACAACGGATGCTCTCGAGAAATTCAAATGGTCATAAATTTTCACTTGGATGTCCGATTCAAGCGCATAATATATCAAGACGCTCGAAATAGAACAACGGAAGCTCTCGAGAAATTAAAACGGTCATAACTTTTCATACGGATGTCCGATTCAAGCGCATAATATGTCGAGACATTGGTTATTGAACAACGGCTGCTCTCGAGAAATTGAAATGGTCATAAATTTTCACTCGAATGTCCGATTGAAGCGCATAATATATCGACGCGCTCGAAATTGAACAACGGAAGTTGCGGAGAAATTAAAATGGTCATAACTTTTCATACGGATGCTCGATTCAGGTGCATAATATATCGAGACATTGGTTATTGAACAACGGCTGCTCTCGAGAAATTCAAATGTTCATAAATTTTCACTCGGATGTCCGATTCAAGCGCATAGTATATCGAGACGCTCGAAATTGAACAACGGAAGCTCTCGAGAAATTGAAATGGTCATAACTTTTCACTCGGATGTCTGATTCAGGCGCATAATATATCGAGACGCTCGATATTGAACAACGGAAGCTCTCGAGAAATTAAAACCGTCATAACTTTTCATACGGATGTCCGATTCAAGCGCATAATATGTCGAGACATTGGTTATTGAACAACGGCTGCTCTCGAGAAATTCAAATGGTCATAAATTTTCACTCGAATGTCCGATTCAAGCGCATAATATATCGACACGCTCGAAATTGAACAACGGAAGCTCTCGAGAAATTAAAATGGTCATAACTTTACACACGGAGGTCCGATTCAGGCACATCACATGTCGAGACGCTCGAAATTGAACAACGGAAGTTGACGAGAAATTCAAATTGTCATAAATTTTCAATAAGAGGACCGATTCAGGCGAATGATATATCGAGACGCTCAAAATTGAACAACGAAGCTCTCGAGAAATTAAAATGGTCATAACTTTTCATACAGATGTCCGATTCAGGTGCATAATATATCGAGACGTTGGTTATTGAACAACGGATGCTCTCGAGAAATTCAAATGGTCATAACTTTTCACTCGGATGTCTGATTCAGGCGCATAATATATCGAGACGCTCAATATTGAACAACGGAAGCTCTCAAGAAATAAAAATGGTCATAACTTTTCATACGGATATTTGATTCAGGTGCATAATATATCGAGACATTGGTTATTGAACAACGGCTGCTCTCGAGAAATTCAAATGGTCATAAATTTTCACTCGGATGTCCGATTCAGGCGTATAATATATCGAGACGCTCGAAATAGAACAACGGAACCTCTCGAGAAATTAAAATGGTCATAACTTTAACACAGAGGTCCGATTCAGGCACATCATATGTCGAGACGCTCGAAATTGAACAACGGAAGCTGACGAGAAATTCAAATGGTCATAACTTTTCACACGGAGGTCCGATTCAGGAGCATCATATTTCGAGACGCTCGAAATTGAACAACGGAAGCTGACGAGAAATTCAAATGGTCATAACTTTTCACACGGAGGTCCGATTCAGGCGCATGATATATCGAGACGTTCGTAATTGAACAACGGAAGCCCTCGAGAAATTCAAATGGTCATAACTTTTCATACGGATGTCCGATTCAGGTGTATAATATATCGAGACAATGGTTATTGAACAACGGCTGCTCTCGAGAAATTCAAATGTTCATAAATTTTAACTCGGATGTTCGATTCAAGCGCATAATATATCTACACGCTCGAAATTGAACAACGGAAGCTCCAGAGAAATTAAAACGGTCATAACTTTACACACGGAGGTCCGATTCAGGTGCATAATATATCGAGACATTGGTTATTAAACAACGACTGCTCTCGAGAAATTCAAATGGTCATAAATTTTCACTAGGATGTCCAATTCAGGCGCATCATATATCGAGATGCTCGATACTGAACAATGGAAGCTCTCAAGAAATAAAAATGGTCATAACTTTTCATACGGATGTTCGATTCAGGTGCATAATATATCGAGACATTGGTTATTGAACAACGGCTGCTCTCGAGAAATTGAAATGGTCATAAATTTTCACTCGAATGTCCGATTGAAGCGCATAATATATCGACACGCTCGAAATTGAACAACGGAAGTTGCGGGGAAATTAAAATGGTCATAACTTTTCATACGGATGCTCGATTCAGGTGCATAATATATCGAGACATTGGTTATTGAACAACGGCTGCTCTCGAGAAATTCAAATGGTCATAAATTTTCACTCGGATGTCCGATTCAGGCGCATAATATATCGAGACGCTCGATATTGAACAACGGAAGCTCTCAATAAATAAAAATGGTCATAACTTTTCATACGGATGTTCGATTCAGGTGCATAATATATAGAGACATTGGTTATTGAACAACGGCTGCTCTCGAGAAATTCAAATGGTCATATATTTTCACTCGGATGTCCGATTCAGGCGCATAATAAATCTAGACGCTCGAAATTGAACAACGGAAGCTGACGAGAAATTCAAAAGGTCATAACTTTTCACACGAAGGTCCGATTCAGGCGAATCATATTTCCAGACGCTCGAAATTGAACAACGGAAGCTCTCAAGAAATTCAAATGGTCAAAACTTTTCACACGAAGGTCCTATTCAGGCGCATGATATATCGAGACGTTCGTAATTGAACAACGGAAGCCCCCGAGAAATTCAAATGGTCATAACTTTTCATACGGATGTCCGATTCAGGTGCATAATATATCGAGACATTGGTTATTGAACAACGGCTGCTTTCGAGAAATTCAAATGGTCATAAATTTTCACTCGGATGTCCGATTCAGACGCATAACATATCGAGACGCTCGATATTGAACAACGGAAGCTCTCAAGAAATGAAAATGGTCATAACTTTTCATACGGATGTTCGATTCAGGTGCATAATATATCGAGACATTGGTTATTGAACAACGGCTGCTGTCGAGAAATTAAAATGGTCATAACTTTTCATTCGGATGTTCGATTCAGGCACATCGCATGTCGAGACCTTCGAAATTGATCAACGGAAGCCAACGAGAAATTCAAATGGTCATAACTTTTCACACAGAGGTCCCATTCAGGCGCATCATATTTCGAGACTCTCGAAATTGAACAATGGAAGCTCTCGAGAAATTAAAATGGTCATAACTTTACACACGGAGGTCCGATTCAGGCACATCACATGTCGAGACGCTCGGAATTGAAAAACGGAAGCTGACGAGAAATTCAGAAGGTTTTAACTTTTCACACGGAGGTCCGATTCAGGCGCATCATATATCGAGACGCTCGAAATTGAACAACGAAAGCACTCTAGAAATTCAAATGGTCAAAACTTTTCACCCGGAGGTCCTATTCAGGCGCATGATATATCGAGACGTTCGTAATTGAACAACGGAAGCCCTCGAAAAATTCAAATGGTCAAAAATTTTCATACGGAGGTCAAATTCAGGCAAGTCATATATCGAGACGCTCAAAATTGAACAACGGAAGCTCTCGAGAAATTAAAATAGTCATAACTTTTCATACAGATGTCCGATTCAGGTGCATAATATGTTGAGACGTTGGTTATTGAACAACGGATGCTCTCGAGAAATTCAAATGGTCATAAATTTTCACTTGGATGTCCGATTCAAGTGCATAATATATCGAGACGCTCGAAATAGAACAACGGAAGCTCTCGAGAAATTAAAACGGTCATAACTTTTCATACGGATGTCCGATTCAAGCGCATAATATGTCGAGACATTGGTTATTGAACAACGGCTGCTCTCGAGAAATTCAAATGGTCATAAATTTTCACTCGAATGTCCGATTCAAGCGCATAATATATCGACACGCTCGAAATTGAACAACGGAAGTTCCCGAGAAATTAAAATGGTCATGACTTTTCATACGGATGCTCGATTCAGGTGCATAATATATCGATACTTTGGTTATTGAACAACGCCTGCTCTCGAGAAATTCAAATGGTCATAAATTTTCACACGGAGGTCCGATTCAGGCGCATCATATTTCGAGACGCTCGAAATTTAACAACGGAAGCTCTCGAGAAATTAAAATGGTCATAACTTTTCATACGGATGTCCGATTTAAGCGCAAAATATATCGAGACATTGGTTATTGAACAACGGCTGCTCTTGAGAAATTCAAATGGTCATAAATTTTCACTCGAATGTCCGATTCAAGTGCATAATATATTGAGACACTCGTAATAGAACAACGGAAGTTCTAGAGAAATTAAAATGGTCATAACTTTTCATACGGATGTTTGATTCAAGCGCATAATATGTCGAGACATTGGTTATTGAACAACGGTTGCTCTCGAGAAATTAAAATGGTCATAAATTTTCACTCGGATGTCCGATTGAGGCGCATAATATATCAAGACGCTCGAAATTGAACAACGAAAGCTCTCGAGAAATTAAAATGGTCATAACTTTACACACGGAGGTCCGATTAAGGCACATCACATTTTGAGACGCTCGAAATTGAACAACGGAAGCTGACGAGAAATTCAAATGGTCATAACTTTTCACACGGAGGTCCGATTCAGGCCCGTCATATATCGAGACGCTCGAAATTGAACAACGGAAGCTCTCCAGAAATTAAAATGGTCATAACTTTTCATACGGATGTCCGATTCAAGCGCATAATATATCGAGACATTGGTTATTGAACAACGGCTGCTCTCGAGAAATTCAAATGGTCATAAATTTTCACTCGGATGTCCGATTCAGGCGCATAATATA
Organism: Glycine soja; assembly: GCF_004193775.1. Classification (NCBI taxonomy): domain Eukaryota; kingdom Viridiplantae; phylum Streptophyta; class Magnoliopsida; order Fabales; family Fabaceae; genus Glycine; species Glycine soja. The sequence continues at coordinate 28,851 of NW_021143920.1, forward strand.
TCGAGACGCTTGATATTGAACAACAGAAGCTCTCAAGAAATTAAAATGGTCATAACTTTACACACGGAGGTCCGATTAAGGCAAATCACATGTCGAGACATTCGAAATTGAACAACGGAAGCCGACGAGAAATTCAAATGGTCATAACTTTTCACACGGAGGTCCGATTCAGGCGCATCATATTTCGAGACTCTCGAAATTGAACAACGGAAGCTCTCGAGAAATTAAAATGGTCATAACTTTACACACGGAGGTCCGATTCAGGAACATCACATGTCGAGACGCTCGAAATTCAACAACGGGAGCTGACGAGAAATTCAGAAGGTCATAACTTTTCACACGGAGGTCCGACTCAGGCGCATCCTATTTCGAGACGCTCGAAATTGAACAACGGAAGCTCTCCAGAAATTCAAATGGTCAAAACTTTTCACACGGAGGTCCTATTCGGGCGCATGATATATCGAGACGTTCGTAATTGAACAACGGAAGCCGTCGAAAAAATCAAATGGTCAAAACTTTTCATACGGATGTCCGATTCAGGTGCATAATATATCGAGACATTGGTTATTGAACAATGGCTGCTCTCGAGAAATTCAAATGGTCATAAATTTTCATTCGGATGTCCGATTCAGGCGCATCATATATCGAGACGCTCGAAATTGAACTACGGAAGCTTTCGAGAAATTAAAATGGTCATAACTTTACACACGGAGGTCCGATTCAGGCACATCACATGTCGAGACGCTCGAAATTGAACAACGGAAGCTGACGAGAAATCCAAAAGGTCATAACTTTTCACATGGAGGTTCGATTCAGGCGCATCATATTTCAAGACGCTCGAAATTGAACAACTGAAGCTCTCCAGAAATTCAAATGGTCAAAACGTTTCACACGGAGGTCCTATTCAGGCGCATGATATATCGAGACGTTCGTAATTGAACAACGGAAGCCCTCGAGAAATTAAAATGGTCATAACTTTTCATACGGATGTCCGATTCAAGTGCATAATATATCGAGACATTGGTTATTGAACAACGGCTGCTCTCGAGAATTTCAAATGGTCATAAATTTTCACTCGGATGTCCGATTCAGGCGCATAATATATCGAGACTCTCGAAATAGAACAAGGGAAGCACTCGAGAAATTAAAATGGTCATAACTTTCCATTCGGATGTCCGATTCAGGCGCATCATGTATCGAGACGCTCGAAATTGAACTACAGAAGCTCTCGAGAAATTAAAATGGTCATAACTTTACACACGGAGGTCCGATTAAGGAACATCACATGTCGAGACGTTCGAAATTGAACAACAGAAGCCGAGGAGAAATTCAAATGGTCATAACTTTTCAGACGGAGGTCCGATTCAGGCGCATCATATTTCGAGACTCTCGAAATTGAACAACGGAAGCTCTCGATAAATTAAAATGGTCATAACTTTACACACGGAGGTCCGATTCAGGAACATCACATGTCGAGACGCTCGAAATTCAACAACGGGAGCTGACGAGAAATTCAGAAGGTCATAACTTTTCACACGGAGGTCCGATTCAGGCACATCACATGTCGAGACGCTCGAAATTGAACAGCGACTGCTCTCGAGAATTTCAAATGGTCATAAATTTTCACTCGGATGTCCGATTCAGGCGCATAATATATCGAGACTCTCGAAATAGAACAACGGAAGCACTCGAGAAATTAAAATGATCATATCTTTTCATTCTGATGTCCGATTCAAGCGCATGATATATCGAGACGCTCGAAATAGAACAACGGAAGCTCTCGAGAAATTAAAACCGTCATAACTTTTCATACGGATGTCCGATTCAGGCGCATAATATGTCGAGACATTGGTTATTGAACAATGGCTGCTCTCGAGAAATTCAAATGGTCATAAATTTTCATTCGGATGTCCGATTCAGGCGCATCATATATCTAGACGCTCGAAATTGAACTACGGAAGCTTTCGAGAAATTAAAATGGTCATAACTTTACACACGGAGGTCCGATTCAGGCACATCACATGTCGAGACGCTCGAAATTGAACAACGGAAGCTGACGAGAAATCCAAAAGGTCATAACTTTTCACATTGAGGTCCGATTCAGGCGCATCATATTTCGAGACGCTCGAAATTGAACAACAGAAGCTCTCCAGAAATTCAAATGGTCAAAACGTTTCACACGGAGGTCCTATTCAGGCGCATGATATATCGAGACGTTCGTAATTGAACAACGGAAGTCCTCGAGAAATTAAAATGGTCATAACTTTTCATACGGATGTCCGATTCAGGTGCATAATATATCGAGACATTGGTTATTGAACAGCGGCTGCTCTCGAGAATTTCAAATGCTCATAAATTTTCACTCAGATGTCCGATTCAGGCGCATAATATATCGAGACTCTCGAAATAGAACAACGGAAGCACTCGAGAAATTAAAATGGTCATAACTTTCCATTCGGATGTCCGATTCAGGCGCATCATGTATCGAGACGCTCGAAATTGAACTACGGAAGCTCTCGAGAAATTAAATTGGTCATAACTTTACACACGGAGGTCCGATTCAGGAACATCGCATGTCGGGACGCTCGAAATTGAACAACGGAAGCTGACGAGAAATTCAAATGGTCATAACTTTTCACACGGAGGTCCGATTCAGACGCATGATATATCGAGACGTTCTTAATTGAACAACGGAAGCCCTCGAGAAATTCAAATGGTCATAACTTTTCATACGGATGTCTGATTCAGGTGCATAATATATCGAGACATTGGTTATTAAACAACGGCTGCTCTCGAGAAATTCAAATGTTCATAAATTTTCACTCGGATGTCCGATTCAAGCGCATAGTATATCGAGACGCTCGAAATTGAACAACGGAAGCTCTCGAGAAATTAAAATGGTCATAACTTTTCACTCGGATGTCTGATTCAGGCGCATAATATATCGAGACGCTCGATATTGAACAACGGAAGCTCTCGAGAAATTAAAACCGTCATAACTTTTCATACGGATGTCCGATTCAAGCGCATAATATGTCGAGACATTGGTTATTGAACAACGGCTGCTCTCGAGAAATTCAAATGGTCATAAATTTTCACTCGAATGTCCGATTCAAGCGCATAATATATCGACACGCTCGAAATTGAACAACGGAAGCTCTCGAGTAATTAAAATGGTCATAACTCTACACACGGAGGTCCGATTCAGGCACATCACATGTCCAGACGCTCGAAATTGAACAACGGATGCTGACGAGAAATTCAAAAGGTCATAACTTTTCACATGGAGGTCTGATTCAGGCGCATCATATTTCGAGACGCTCGAAATTGAACAACTGAAGCTCTCCAGAAATTCAAATGGTCAAAACTTTTCACACGAAGGTCCTATTCAGGCGCATGATATATCGAGACGTTCGTAATTGAACAACGGAAGCCCTCGAGAAATTAAAATGGTCATAACTTTTCATACGGATGTCCGATTCAAGTGCATAATATATCGAGACATTGGTTATTGAACAACGGCTGCTCTCGAGAATTTCAAATGGTCATAAATTTTAACTCGGATGTCCGATTCAGGCGCATAATATATCGAGACTCACGAAATAAAACAACGGAAGCTCTCGAGAAATTAAAATGGTCATAACTTTTCATTCGGATGTCCGATTCAGGCGCATCATATATCGAGACGCTCGAAATTGAACTACGGAAGCTCTCGAGAAATTAAAATGGTCATAACTTTAAACACGGAGGTCCGATTCAGGCACATCACATGTCGAGACGTTCGAAATTGAACAACGGAAGCCGAAGAAAAATTCAAATGGTCATAACTTTTCACACGGAGGTCCGATTCAGGCGCATCATATTTCGAGACTCTCGAAATTGAACAATGGCAGCTCTCGAGAAATTAAAATGGTCATAACTTTACACACGGAGGTCCGATTCAGGCACATCACATGTCGAGACGCTCGAAATTGAACAACGAAAGCTGACGAGAAATTCAAAGGTCATAACTTTTCACACGGAGGTCCGATTCAGGCGCATCATATTTCGAGACGCTCGAAATTGAACAACGGAAGCTCTCCAGAAATTCAAATGGTCAAAACTTTTCACACGGAGGTCCTATTCAGGCGCATGATATATCGAGACGCTCGTAATTGAACAACGGAAGCCCCGAGAAATTCAAATGGTCATAACTTTTCATACGGAGTTCCGATTCAGGTGCATAATATATCGAGACATTGGTTATTGAACAACGGCTGCTCTCGAGAAATTCAAATGGTCATAAATTTTCACTCGGATGTCCGATTCAAGCGCATAATTTATCGAGACGCTCGAAATGGAACAACGGAAGTTCTTGAGAAATTAAAATGGTCATAACTTTACACACGGAGGTCCGATTCAGGCACATCACATTTTGAGACGCTCGAAATTGAACAACGGAAGCTGACCAGAAATTGAAATGGTCATAACTTTTCACACGGAGGTCAAATTCAGGCGAATCATATATCGAGACGCTCAAAATTGAACAACGGAAGCTCTCGAGAAATTAAAATAGTCATAACTTTTCATACAGATGTCCGATTCAGGTGCATAATATATTGAGACGTTGGTTATTGAACAATGGATGCTCTCGAGAAATTCAAATGGTCATAAATGTTCACTGGGATGTCCGATTCGAGCGCATAATATATCGACACGCTCGAAATTGAACAACGGAAGTTCCCGAGAAATTAAAATGGTCATAACTTTTCATACGGATGCTCGATTCAGGTGCATAATATATCGATACATTGGTTATTGAACAACGGCTGCTCTCGAGAAATTCAAATGGTCATAAATTTTCACACGGAGGTCCGATTCAGGCGCATCATATTTCGAGACGCTCGAAATTGAACAACGGAAGCTCTCGAGAAATTAAAATGGTCATAACTTTTCATACGGATGTCCGATTTAAGCGCAAAATATATCGAGACATTGGTTATTGAACAACGGCTGCTCTGAGAAATTCAAATGGTCATAAATTTTCACTCGAATGTCCGATTCAAGTGCATAATATATCGAGACACTCGTAATAGAACAACGGAAGTTCTCGAGAATTTAAAATGGTCATAACTTTTCATAACGATGTTTGATTCAAGTGCATAATATGTCGAGACATTGGTTATTGAACAACGGCTGCTCTCGAGAAATTAAAATGGTCATAAATTTTCACTCGGATGTCCAATTCAGGCGCATAATATATCAAGACGCTCGAAATTGAACAACGAAAGCTCTCGAGAAATTAAAATGGTCATAACTTTACACATGGAGGTCCGATTAAGGCACATCACATTTTGAGACGCTCGAAATTGAACAACGGAAGCTGACGAGATTTTCAAATGGTCATAACTTTTCACACGGAGGTCCGATTCAGGCCCGTCATATATCGAGACGCTCGAAATTGAACAACGGAAGCTCTCGAGAAATTAAAATGGTCATAACTTTTCATACGGATGTCCGATTCAAGCGCATAATATATCGAGACATTGGTTATTGAACAACGGCTGCTCTCGAGAAATTCAAAATGGTCATAAATTTTCACTCGGATGTCCGATTCAGGCGCATAATATATCGAGACGCTTGATATTGAACAACAGAAGCTCTCAAGAAATAAAATTGGTCATAACTTTTCATACGGATGTTCGATTCAGGTGCATAATATATCGAGACATTGGTTATTGAACAACGACTGCTCTCGAGAAATTAAAATGGTCATATCTTTTCATTCGGATGTCCGATTCAGGCGCATCATATATCGAGACGCTCGAAATTGAACTACGGAAGCTTTCGAGAAATTAAAATGGTCATAACTTTACACACGGAGGTCCGATTCAGGCACATCACATGTCGAGACGCTCGAAATTGAACAACGGAAGCTGACGAGAAATCCAAAAGGTCATAACTTTTCACATGGAGGTCCGATTCAGGCGCATCATATTTCAAGACGCTCGAAATTGAACAACTGAAGCTCTCCAGAAATTCAAATGGTCAAAACGTTTCACACGGAGGTCCTATTCAAGCGCGTGATATATCGAGACGTTCGTAATTGAACAACGGAAGCCCTCGAGAAATTAAATGGTCATAACTTTTCATACGGATGTCCGATTCAAGTGCATAATATATCGAGACATTGGTTATTCAACAACGGCTGCTCTCGAGAATTTCAAATGGTCTTAAATTTTCACTCGGATGTCCGATTCAGGCGCATAATATATCGAGACTCTCGAAATAGAACAACGGAAGCACTCGAGAAATTAAAATGGTCATAACTTTCCATCGGATGTCCGATTCAGGCGCATCATGTATCGAGACGCTCGAAATTGAACAACGGAAGCTCTCGAGAAATTAAAATGGTCATAACTTTACACACGGAGGTACGATTCAGGAACATCACATGTCGAGACGTTCGAAATTGAACAACAGAAGCCGAGGAGAAATTCAAATGGTCATAACTTTTCAGACGGAGGTCCGATTCAGGCGCATCATATTTCGAGACTCTCGAAATTGAACAACGGAAGCTCTCGATAAATTAAAATGGTCATAACTTTACACACGGAGGTCCGATTCAGGCACATCACATGTCGAGACGCTCGAAATTGAACAGCGGCTGCTCTCGAGAATTCAAATGGTCATAAATTTTCACTCGGATGTCCGATTCAGGCGCATAATATATCGAGACTCTCGAAATAGAACAACGAAGCACTCGAGAAATTAAAATGATCATATCTTTTCATTCGATGTCCGATTCAAGCGCATGATATATCGAGACGCTCGAAATAGAACAACGGAAGCTCTCGAGAAATTAAAACCGTCATAACTTTTCATACGGATGTCCGATTCAGGCGCATAATATATCGAGACTCTCGAATAGAACAACGGAAGCACTCGAGAAATTAAATGATCATATCTTTCATTCTGATGTCCGATTCAAGCGCATGATATATCGAGACGCTCGAAATGAACAACGGAAGCTCTCGAGAAATTAAACCGTCATAACTTTTCATACGGATGTCCGATTCAGGCGCATAATATGTCGAGACATTGGTTATTGAACAATGGCTGCTCTCGAGAAATTCAAATGGTCATAAATTTTCATTCGGATGTCCGATTCAGGCGCATCATATATCTAGACGCTCGAAATTGAACTACGGAAGCTTTCGAGAAATTAAAATGGTCATAACTTTACACACGGAGGTCCGATTCAGGCACATCACATGTCGAGACGCTCGAAATTGAACAACGGAAGCTGACGAGAAATCCAAAAGGTCATAACTTTTCACATTGAGGTCCAATTCAGGCGCATCATATTTCGAGACGCTCGAAATTGAACAACCGAAACTCTCCAGAAATTCAAATGGTCAAAACGTTTCACACGGAGGTCCTATTCAGGCGCATGATATATCGAGACATTGGTTATTGAACAACGGCTGCTCTTGAGAAATTCAAATGGTCATAAATTTTGATACGGATGTCCGATTCAAAATTTTGATACGGATGATATAACGAGACTCTCGAAATAGAACAACGGAAGCACTCGAGAAATTAAAATGATCATATCTTTTCATTCTGATGTCCGATTCAAGCGCATAATATATCGAGACGCTCGAAATAGAACAACGGAAGTTCTCGAGAAATTAAAATGGTCATAACTTTTCATACGGATGTTTGATTCAAGCGCATAATATGTCGAGACATTGGTTATTGAACAACGGCTGCTCTCGAGAATTTCAAATGGTCATAAATTTTCACTCGGATGTCCGATTCAGGCGCATAATATATCGAGACTCACGAAATAAAACAACGGAAGCTCTCGAGAAATTAAAATGGTCATAACTTTACACACGTAGGTCCGATTCAGGTGCATAATATATCGAGACTCACGAAATAAAACAACGGAAGCTCTCGAGAATTTCAAATGGTCATAAATTTTCACTCGGATGTCCGATTCAGGCGCATAATATATCGAGACTCTCGAAATAGAACAACGGAAGCACTCGAGAAATTAAAATGGTCATAAATTTCCATTCGGATGTCCGATTCAGGCGCATCATGTATCGAGACGCTCGAAAATGAACACGGAAGCTGACGAGAAATCCAAAGGTCATAACTTTTCACATTGAGGTCCGATTCAGGCGCATCATATTTCGAGACTCTCGAAATTGAACAACTGAAGCTCTCCAAATTCAAATGGTCAAACTTTTCACACGGAGGTCCTATTCAGGCGCATGATATATCGAGACGTTCGAAATTGAACAACGGAAGCCCTCGAGAAATTAAATGGTCATAATTGATACGGATGTCCGATTCAAGTGCATAATATATCGAGACATTGTTATTGAACAAGCATGCTTCGAGAATTTCTCGAGGGCTTCCGTTGTTCAATTTCGAACGTCTCGATATATCATGCGCCTGAATAGGACCTCCGTTGAAAAGTTTTGACGCATTTGAATTTCTGGAGAGCTTCAGTTGTTCAATTTCGAGGTCTCGAAATATGATGCGCCTGAATCGGACCTCAATGTGAAAAGTTATGACCTTTTGGATTTCTCGTCAGCTTCCGTTGTTCATTTTCGAGCGTCTCGATACATGATGCGCCTGAATCGGACATCCGATGGAAATTTATGACCATTTTAATTTCTCGATGCTTCCGTTGTTCTATTTCGAGAGTCTCGATATATTATGCGCCTGAATCGGACATCCGAGTGAAAATTTATGACCATTTGAAATTCTCGAGAGCTTCCGTTGTTTTATTTCGTGAGTCTCGATATATTATGCACCTGAATCGGACTACGTGTGTAAAAGTTATGACCATTTTAATTTCTCGAGAGCTTCCGTTGTTTTATTTCGTGAGTCTCGATATATTATGCGCCTGAATCGGACATCCGAGTGAAAATTTATGACCATTTGAATTCTCGAGAGCAGCCGTTGTTCAATAACCAATGTCTCGACATATTATGCGCTGAATCAACATCCGTATGAAAAGTTATGACCATTTTAATTTCTCGAGAACTTCCGTTGTTCTATTTCGAGCGTCTCGATATATTATGCGC